>NW_017819499.1:0-231 GCF_001891065.2 Hippocampus comes
CCGACCCAGAAACCTGGAATCGGATTTCCCATCGCCCGCGCCGTTGCTGTGATCTCACTGGCAACCGCCTGTGTTGTCGATGCGGCGTTTGGACCCTATTCCGGAAAACAGACGGGCGAAACGGCACTCCTGCGAAAACTGTTCGATGCGTTTCGTCCTCAGGACGTGGCTGTCCTGGATCGCTACTACTGTTCGTTCATGACGCTCGCAATGCTGAAGTCGCGTGGAACC
>NW_017819501.1:0-231 GCF_001891065.2 Hippocampus comes
CTACTATAAAGTCATGTAGTCCCTGATGGTCACAATCTTCAAGCGTTCGGGTAGTTACATCCAGATAAAACATATTCCCCAACCGTATTGTATCTAAAGCTTTATTGACCGAGGTCACCGTCACAATACAATGGGCCTTTCGCTCTGCCACACATTTTTCCAAGAGCGATATAATACCGCTTTCTTCTGTAATGGGTGATATCAATACATCAATGACGCCATTACAGCCCA
>NW_017819502.1:0-231 GCF_001891065.2 Hippocampus comes
CTATCACGGCGATGCAGGGCGGGACGAGATCATTCAAAAACCCTACGCCATCCGGCTTTTTGTCGTGAAGGGGCCGGACGGCTTTGAGGTCATGCCAGGCGGCCTGGCGCAAACCTCGGATTTCCGCGCGGCGAATGCGCTTCCCTGGCATGGCGACGCCAAGGATGTCTGGGTGGTCGGCGAAGAAGCTGAGCCTGCGCCGGCGGCATCGCTCGTCCTGGATCAGCGAAG
>NW_017819503.1:0-231 GCF_001891065.2 Hippocampus comes
CTATATTGCAAGATCTGAAGTGGGAGCAACGCAGCCAGCGACGATTGGGAACAAGGTAAGTAATTTAAGATATCTAGATTTTTGATATATGGATTGTTGGATATAAATTGTAACTATCTACTTTATCAAAACAAAACCTTTAACATACACTACAATGAAAAAAATCATTACAACACCAAATGCCCCAGCACCCATAGGGCCTTACAACCAAGCTGTACTTGTGAAAGATAC
>NW_017819504.1:0-231 GCF_001891065.2 Hippocampus comes
CTATAGAGCCAACACCATTTACTTTAATGGATTTGCCTTTTTGAGCATAAAAATCGAAAACAGGAGAAGTTTCTTTTTTATAAATCTCAATTCGGTTTCGAATAACATTTTCATTGCTATCATCCGAACGCCCGGAAGTTTTTCCTCTTTCCAATAAGCGTTGTACTAGTTCTTCGTCTGGTACCTCAAGCATAATTAATTTGGCAACCTCTTGCTGTTTTTCTTTGAAAA
>NW_017819505.1:0-231 GCF_001891065.2 Hippocampus comes
CTATTACAAAGGACAGATGAATCCTTATAAAATTGAACATAAACTTGATAAATTTCGAAGTACGGCCCACACTCAACGCGGTCTAAAAAACAAACTGTCATCGGCCATGGGCGATTTGAAAACCGAGGGAGACAAAAATTTAAAGCTTCGTTTTTGGATTATTTTTGCCGTTTTGGTTCTCATATTTTTGTACATTATTGACTTTGAATTATCCATATTCTTGAACCCATA
>NW_017819506.1:0-231 GCF_001891065.2 Hippocampus comes
CTCACTGTGAGGGCAAGGAGCTGGATGTTGGCGGCGATGACGATTCGAACGGGGCAGTCGTTGAAAGGGTCATGGCCACCAGAACGCCCTTTGGAAGATGTGCGGCATGGAGTGGGATACACACTTCGTTTCGAGAAGTCATGGTGTGCCCCTTGGTGGAGCACAATCAAGGAAAAGCACAAGGCATGGATCTTACAGGCCGATACTTTCGGTTCAGCTCTCTGGTCCAAC
>NW_017819507.1:0-231 GCF_001891065.2 Hippocampus comes
CTAGCTGGGGTTGGCGGATGGGCAGCCCGCCACATACAGCGACCGCACGGATTCGGGACCAATATCGACCCTCATTCCGTACTCTCATCTTCCGGTCAGAAACTCGCCCCCAATGACAAAGGAGGTCAATTGACGATTATCACTCGAGCGGTCGATAAGCACTACCAGAGACCAAACTCTTCATTTCCTCAGCTAACTGGAAATGCCGCGTCAAAAAACAGAACCTCTCAG
>NW_017819510.1:0-231 GCF_001891065.2 Hippocampus comes
CTACAGATGGCTCAATACCGTCAGTGGAAGTAGCAGCTTTAGGCTCCGTTGAGTCGAATGGGAAGTTGCAGATTTGAGCCGTCAATCCAATAAAAAAGCCCGGCGAATTGCCGGGCTCTCGTTGAATCGGATTGTATCGAGAGTTTAGCGACGCCACTCAAATCCAAAGATGAATCCTGCGGCGAGGAAGCGAGTATCGTTGGTCTCGGTTGCACCAATCCCACCACTGAG
>NW_017819511.1:0-231 GCF_001891065.2 Hippocampus comes
CTCTACCTTGGCCGAGAAGATCGGGGCATCCGATTCCTTGGCGGCGAGGTGCCCCAGCTCTTCCCATTCGGCCCGTAGCCCGTCGAGCTCTTCTTTCGCCCGTTCGGGGTCCTTGTCCGAGAGGTCACGGACGAGGTTCTGCAGACTCGACCGCAGCTCGGTCAGGCGCTCCAGGGTCGCGGGCGCCGGAGTCGCCAGGGAGCTCTGGGGGACCAGAAAAGAGAAGAGCAG
>NW_017819512.1:0-231 GCF_001891065.2 Hippocampus comes
CTCCTCGGCGCGCTGGTTTCGGTCTGCACGGCAAGCGCCTGCACCAAGCAAAAACCTGAGAGTGATAGCCCCGCCCCGGCCGCCAGCGACACCGTGGGAGAGGCGCCGCCAGCCGAGCCCGACCTCAGCCCCGTCGAGGCGCCGCCGGAACTTTTTGTACTCGCGCGCGCACAGGCCCCCGAGGCACTCTTCAACGAGTTTGCTGTGCAAAGTCAGCTGGAGCTCGATCTC
>NW_017819513.1:0-231 GCF_001891065.2 Hippocampus comes
CTCTTAGGGAATACGTTCCAAGGGCAAGAGGTCGCTTAAACAACACTATCCCGCTAAGTGTGTAACTCCATCCCATTACGGGCTTTCTTTGTGCTACTATCCAAAGTGCAAAAACATACGGATCTCATTAAAACCGAAGCCAAGCGCCTCGGTTTTTTGTTTATGTCAGGCTGGGCGCAATCGAAGCCTCAAAAAGTTAAAGGATACAATAGTGTCATCCTGAGAGCAGTC
>NW_017819514.1:0-231 GCF_001891065.2 Hippocampus comes
CTCGCGCTGGCGGCGGAGGGGGAGCGCGTGCGGGTATGGGTCACGGGGTGGGATGGGCACCGGCTGCACGCGCTCAGCTCCGGCGAAGGGTAGGCGGCGATAGCGTCGCCTGACCGAGTGAGCTTCATTCCTCGACCTCGATTCCAAGGACGGCGAGTCCGCGCAGGGTGGCGGACCGGCCGCCGCCGGCCGCTGGTGCGTCATCACCGAGGACTGGTGTTCCAACCTGCG
>NW_017819515.1:0-231 GCF_001891065.2 Hippocampus comes
CTCGAAGTTGATTGCGAGCAGGATGATCTGCTGCTCGGCCGGGGTGAACGCGGTTCGCGAGAAGATCTCGCCGATCGTCTTGTAGGCCTCGAGAAGTTCGGGCGACTCGGCGAAGACGCCGTGGAGGTTGGGCACGAAGCCGAAGGCAGCCTCGGACGCGGCGAGCTGCGGCGCGGACGCATCGGGGGCGGTGGTGGCGTCGTGGACGGTGAAGTTCGCCATGCCGCTCAC
>NW_017819516.1:0-231 GCF_001891065.2 Hippocampus comes
CTCGATCTCCGCTGGCAGACCATCGATCGCTTCCGCCAGTATCCAGCGATAGAGTTCTGCGGAAGTGCTAGCAGTAGTCTGCTCGTCCTCGCGCAGGAGGCCTAGGTAGATCGGTAGGATTGGCTCGAGCTGAGTGCGATCAGGGATCGCGTACGCGCGACTCCCGCTATTCGTTGAAACAACCACCCATGAGCCGCCGGCGAACTCGCCGAACATGTCCTCCCAGAGTGC
>NW_017819517.1:0-231 GCF_001891065.2 Hippocampus comes
CTTAAAGTAACGCCCTATAACTTTCTACAACATTTTCAAAATCTGAATCATTGTAAGTTTCTGTGGAACAAAGATATCGGATAGTCATTTTTATGAGATGTAGAATTTTTGCCATATTTTCGTAGAAAAATACGTACGTCTTCTTTTGAACTAATGGCAAGGAGTCTTGTATAATCTACAAACTAAGTAACTCGATACGAAATATGCCTTTTATCGTCGTCTTAATATTGC
>NW_017819519.1:0-231 GCF_001891065.2 Hippocampus comes
CTTCACAATTGGCCGGGATCGAAACAGCATTCACCCAGAAAGACTCCGAGAGTGCACGCGGCAGTTGCTTGAACAAGTCAGCGAAGGGGACGAAATGTTGATGCCCCATGTTTTAGATCAGATCCTGGCCGTGGAAAGCGAGTGCATGCTACGTGAGATTGACGAAGTAACGCAATTCTTCGGACCAAAGCACTCTGCTCTAAGTTGGCGGAAAGCTTCAAGAAGGCCAAG
>NW_017819520.1:0-231 GCF_001891065.2 Hippocampus comes
CTTTCTTCTTCTACCTCTCTTTCTGAACCAGCCTTCACTCATTTCTTCCTTCCTTCCTCCCTTCCTTGCTTCCCTCCTTCCATCAATCCCACCCTTCCTTCCCTCCCTTCCTCCCTCCCTCCCTCCTTACTCCTCCCTTCCTTCCTCTCTTCCTTCCTCCTTCCTTCCCTCTTTCCCTCCTCCATCCCTCCTTTCCTCCCTCCCTTCCTCCTTCCTTCCCTCCTTCCTCCC
>NW_017819521.1:0-231 GCF_001891065.2 Hippocampus comes
CTTGACCAATCGAAAAGTGGAAGGCCCCGCTCGCGTTCGGCTTCGCTTTTTGGACGAGGTTTGGGACGTGACGCTCTCCGAGCCGGGGTCCGAGGTCGTTGTCGAAACCTTGTCGCACTACGAAAAGGACGTCAACTATCGCGACGGCGAGGCTCCGCAGATCGACCTTTACATGTGCCTGCTCCAAGGGGCAATGGGCCTTCGGATCATCGACTCGTTCACGTCGTATCC
>NW_017819523.1:0-231 GCF_001891065.2 Hippocampus comes
CTTGACTTTGCGGCTTCCTCCTTTGCCTTTGCCACCCTAACTGCAATTCTCTCCTGGAGAGCCTTCACATGCTTGCTACGTCTCTTGGACCGGTACATGACAAAAGGATTCAACTCAACTGGATACAGTAGATGTGAAGTGTTGCCTCGTGAGTAAGAAGGGTACTGAACAACTCCACAGATCTCCCCCCTTACCATTTCGTGCCTCTACCCATTCCCCAACAGGACGCCC
>NW_017819524.1:0-231 GCF_001891065.2 Hippocampus comes
ACCACTGGACTCGTCTATTCGTCGACTCTTTCACGATGACGTTTTGCGCTCGGTCGCTCTTCATCTCGTCGCGAGTTCCTTACTTTTGGCATGAACAACGCGAAGCGCTTGCAGTAGGAGGGAAGTGCGCCCAATTGAACGAGCCCATCACATGATGATTGGATTTCAATTGTCTTCTATTCCCGAATGGGCAACTTTCAACCAGTAAAGCGAAAGGAAGAAAAAAAAAAA
>NW_017819525.1:0-231 GCF_001891065.2 Hippocampus comes
CTGCATCATCTGCAGTAAATGAAGTAACATCAGTCATAGCAAAAGAAGTTCCTGAAACAGACGGTATACTAACATTTCCTGCTTGCCTGTCTAAAACTAAACCGGCCCTACCATTTACAACAACATCAGCGTTATCAGGCCTACTACCAGGATCAACTTCAATTCGACCTTCAATGGAGTCATCGATAGATCTTACTTCTCTAGTACCAATCAAAGTCAACAAATCCATTA
>NW_017819526.1:0-231 GCF_001891065.2 Hippocampus comes
CTGAAACGGTGTATACGTAGAACATATATCATATGTGCACGTTGCGCCGTTGCAACGGAACGACACGATCATTCGACAAAAACAACAGAAGAAGACAAGACTTTTTGTGTTGAGCGAGCAGGAAGCAGCAATTCATCGTTTTCTCAACGACGTCTATTTACATTACTTGCGTGAATTTACAAAAATAAGTAATGAACGATAATAATCCGGGACAGGCGGCGCCACCACCAC
>NW_017819527.1:0-231 GCF_001891065.2 Hippocampus comes
CTGAAGGCTCGATTCCGGATCGAGCTCGAGCCCTCGGTGGCCCTCGTCGTCAGTCCACCATCGAACCTTCCCGGTGAGTGCCCAACCATCGATTTGGAATGGCGTGCCGTCGGGGGTCTTGTCGGTCCAAAAGTCGACGCCGGGAAGAGGGATCGAGTCTGCGGCCGAGGCAGAGGTCATGATCAAGCTTAGGGTACAGGCGTAGACAGACCGGACGAGATCCATTACTCA
>NW_017819528.1:0-231 GCF_001891065.2 Hippocampus comes
CTGACTCATGACATCGCTGTCCGTCCACTTGGACTCCTTCTGCTCCACAGCTTCGGCTATCTGCTGGGCGGACCCGACGGCGACCTCGGCGGTACCTCGAAGGCGTACCGACAGTTCTCGGACTTCTCTGACGACACAGTGTTCCTGGAGCTGTCGTACGACGTGCTGGTGGTGGACGACTGGAGCGACGACGACTTCGTGGAGGTGTTCATCGATGACATTCTCGTGGAC
>NW_017819529.1:0-231 GCF_001891065.2 Hippocampus comes
CTGCTGTTTGACCACGAAAGCGAGACAATTGCGCGTCTCGACGAACGCCTCAATACGGCGCTTTCGCGAGTCGAGTCGCTTGAAGGGCTGAGCAAGGATGAGCGCGAGGTTCGTCTTGAACTGATCCGCAAAGTCGATGCGCTGTTCGAGCGCGCCGGCACCCAGGAGCGATTTGGTTCTAGCGTTGCCGAAGTGCTTGATGAGGCGCTTCGCGTTGCCGAGGTCGACAAC
>NW_017819530.1:0-231 GCF_001891065.2 Hippocampus comes
CTGCTTCCCGGCGAACGCCTACGTGAAGTTTTCCCGCCAGTCGATGCAAGATGGGCGCTTGCAGACGGTACGCTCCACCTCGGTCTCGAAACCGGGGAGATCGGCGTCTACGACATCCGCGATCTGTGTGTTGTAAAGCAGTCCGACCCAGCCGAGGCCCCGTGGACGGATGAAAAAATCGAGGAAACACGGCAGACGTATCTCCAACAGCTCACCGACCTCATCCACAAC
>NW_017819531.1:0-231 GCF_001891065.2 Hippocampus comes
CTGCGCCCATATATACATGTCCATCATAATAAGCCCCACCACCACTCGAAAAAGATTCATTGCTCCCAATGGTACCTGTCAAATCAACCAACTGACCGTGATTATCCGTTACTGGTTCCCAATAATAAATCTTTTTATCACGAGCATAATAGACAATACTAGCATCTGGATTGGCAGCCAAAGAATTTAAGTTACCTGTAGTATAAGGAGAAGTAGTAGCAATGGAAGAAC
>NW_017819533.1:0-231 GCF_001891065.2 Hippocampus comes
CTGTTTTTTATAAGCAAAACTATACTTCCCATTTTTCTTTAACCAAGTGATTTGTTTACCTACACTAGCTCCATAGTCTTTTTGTAGCGCTACTTCTTGTTGCTCTTTTCTGTCTTCTGTAACTTTATAATTGATTTTTCCTTTGGGTTTTAATGGCTTGTTTATCTATACTAGCCTCTACTATTACGCTTATTTTTACAATTATGTTCTGCTACTATAATTGGCTCTTTA
>NW_017819534.1:0-231 GCF_001891065.2 Hippocampus comes
CGAACGGCCTAGTGATCGCCTGCGGCAGCGCGGCGTCTACCTGATGACCGGTGGGCTGGGGCGGGACAGCCTCGCCCGGGCACGTTATCTCGCAAAGCAATATCAGGCGCGCCTTATCCTGGTGGGTCGCCGTGGTCTGCCTCCTCGTTCGAGCTGGGGCGGCTGGGTGGCCGAGCACGGCACGGACGACGAAGTGAGTCGCCGGATCCGGGATGTCCAGGAGCTCGAGAC
>NW_017819536.1:0-231 GCF_001891065.2 Hippocampus comes
CGAACGATGACGAAGGCTACGACATCTCGGACGCCATCTTCACGCTCGCTGCACTCTTCACTCCGGGCGCTCCGCAACCGAGCGCTCCGGGTCTGACCTGTGGTGAAGATCCGGCCGGTACGAACCTCGACTGCGCAGTTTACAACAACTGCCCGTAATCGACGGTGAACACCGACCTCCTCGGTCACTGATCCGTGACTGAACTGCGCCAGCCTTGGGTTCGCCCAAGGC
>NW_017819537.1:0-231 GCF_001891065.2 Hippocampus comes
CTGGGCGAGGTGGGGGGCGGCGACCAATCCGGGATGTTCCAGAAGCTCAAGCCGCGGCTGATCGGCGAGGATCCGTTTCATCTGGAGCGGATCAAGCAGAAGACCCTTCGGCAGATCTATTACATTTCGAACCCGCGTATCTATGCCGCCATTGAAGTCGCCTGCCTCGATATCCAGGGGAAGGCGATGAACCGTCCTCTCTGCGACATGATCGGCGGGAAACTGCGCGAC
>NW_017819539.1:0-231 GCF_001891065.2 Hippocampus comes
CGATCTCCGATGAGAAACCCTGATGAACCCCACCGACCCCCGCTATACCGCGTTTGGCCTTTGCAAAGACATGCTCGACACCCCCGGGATCGTCCGTGGGTTTGATGGCGGCCAGGCTTCGGCCGCCGCCGCGGCGGTGAAGCGGGCGGGCAAGCTGCACATGACCGGCGAGGGGTCGTCGCGGATCTTCCCGGCCAAGCACGCGATCAAGGTCGCCCGGCAGCGCGGCTA
>NW_017819540.1:0-231 GCF_001891065.2 Hippocampus comes
CGATCGCCCCCGACATTGGAAGAGAAGTAGAGGGAGCCGTCGTCGGTGAACGAGATGTAGTAGTCGTCGGCGGTGGAATTGATCACCGGTCCGGCGTGGATGGGCGCGGACCACCCGTCGCCGCGCTTCTCCAGGTACCAGATGTCTGCATTACGCGCCGTCCCTTCCGGCGTGCCGGGAGGGGGTTCGGTGGAAATGAAATAGAGGCGTTGCTCCTCCGGATCCAGTGCA
>NW_017819541.1:0-231 GCF_001891065.2 Hippocampus comes
CGAGCAGCGATATGGCCGCGCCGGTCAGCTCGTAGACCTTGACATTGACGCGCACGTCATTTGCTTCCTCAAAAGGTTCCAGAAGCTCTCTGTCGGTGTGGTCGCACCAGGTCAGCAGGTTGATTTCCTCGGTGGCCAGCGCGGGTGCCGGGCCCAGCACCACCACAAGCGCGGCAATTGAAATATGTTTCATGTTTCTCTCCCTGATTTTCTTCATGTGATGTAGTGCAA
>NW_017819542.1:0-231 GCF_001891065.2 Hippocampus comes
CGAGTAGATCAGCACCGCCCATCCCGCCACCTGCAGCACGATGAACAGCAAGGCGGAGGCGCTGCGCTCCAGATAGAACCGATGCCCAGCCAGCAGACCGACGAGCAGCCACAGGGCGTAAGCGGTCAGATAGGATTTTTCCCGTTGTTTCACCGGCGTCCTCCCCCGCTCGGCTGATGTTCATCCCTCGCAACTCTTATCCTCCGGTCGCAAAGCGCGCATAGCCGACCA
>NW_017819544.1:0-231 GCF_001891065.2 Hippocampus comes
CGTCAGCCAGAGCCCGCCTGCACCTCGGGACTGCGGGTCGAGCTGCTCCAGGTTCTCCTCGGTGTCGAATATCGTGATCTTTCCCTGCCGGGCCGCATAATCCACGGCGAAATCCGAGGCGCCGATGATCACATGGCGACGGAAGGTGAAACAGGCGAGAAACCGTTTTGCCAGGCCGCCCAGAAAGATCAATGCCAGCCCGAACAGCGCAGAGATTGTCGCGCCCAGCCC
>NW_017819546.1:0-231 GCF_001891065.2 Hippocampus comes
CGGAGATGCTGGGACTCCTGGATGTATTTGTGCTGGCCACCTATCACCATGAGGGACTGCCCCGCTCGATCCTGGAGGCCATGGCCATGGGACTGCCGGTGGTCACCACTGATATTCGTGGCTGCCGAGAGGCTGTGGTTCCTGGCCAGACCGGCTTAATTGTGCCACCCCAGCAGAGTAAGCCCTTGGCAAAGGCGCTGAGGACGTTGCTGATGGATGCCAAGGTGAGGC
>NW_017819548.1:0-231 GCF_001891065.2 Hippocampus comes
CGTCCACTTCGTCCAGACGAGCCTTCAGCTGGCCGATCACGTCCTCGCGGTGAGTGATCTCGTGCTCGTAGGAAGCCCGGCCCTCTTCGAAGGTTTCACGATCCCGCTGGATCTGTAACTCGTAGGCGCGCTTCATCTCCACCAGCTTTCCGCGCGCCTCAAGAGCCTGACTCTCTGCCCGGCTCAAGGGTGCCCGGTTCTCGTGAACCTCATCTTCGAGACGGCGAACAC
>NW_017819549.1:0-231 GCF_001891065.2 Hippocampus comes
CGGAGGCAGGAAATAATTTCCTCCAACCTGGCCAATGTGAACACCAGCGGATTCCGCGCTGCGCGGCTGGCGGTTTCACAGTCCAATTTCGCGCCAGCACCCGATTCGATCAACGATCTTGGACCGGAGGTCGCAGAAGTAAGGCTCGACTTTGAAAGCAATGGACGGCTGAGCAAAACTGATCGCCCGCTGGATGTCAGCATTGTCGGTAAAGGGTTTTTTGAATTCGAA
>NW_017819550.1:0-231 GCF_001891065.2 Hippocampus comes
CGTCGGAGGTTTCCTCGGCTATATCGTTCGCAAGTTCAGAAACTGCGTTGGAAACTGTTTGACGAGATTTTCTCACCACGTATGAGATCGCTGGTGGTGAAACAAAATGATCGTCAACAATATCCATGTTTGGCGATACGTGACGCCTGTTCAAGATAGTGACACCCATACCGGCTTCAACAGCGGCTGCAATTCCAGTCCGGCTGGTACATTGGAGAACAGTTTCAAAAC
>NW_017819551.1:0-231 GCF_001891065.2 Hippocampus comes
CGGACGACGGTTTCGCTGCTGCGACTGTAACTCACAAAAACATTGACCATAGGCCTGAAACCTTATGGGAAGCCAAGAAATCAATATGCTCAAACAAATGCTACTTTAAAATGTATTATCGGCCCTCCGCTTGTGCAAGTCCAGCAACTAGACACAAATGGCTGCACAATGACTTAAAGGAAATCTACGGCGAGTTGGCTGCTATGGTGAAAAAGCAAACTCCAGACCAAA
>NW_017819553.1:0-231 GCF_001891065.2 Hippocampus comes
CGGCGACGAGCCAGCCCCCGCGGCGATTCCTCAACTTTCCCTGCAAGAGGCTGCACAGCTCGCCCGGGATCGTTTCGGTCTCGAGGGGGCGGTACGGCAGTTTCCCAGCTATGCGGATCAGAACTTTCAGATCCAGCTGGCCAACGGCACTTCCTATGTATTGAAGGTTTCCGGAGGTGGTGAGAGTCGCTCCTTCCTGGCATGCCAGCATCGCCTGCTGATCCACCTCAA
>NW_017819554.1:0-231 GCF_001891065.2 Hippocampus comes
CGGCGCGGGCGGCGCGCAGGCCGGGATCCTCTCCGCCCCGGCCCAGAGCATCCATCGCAGCCTCCATCGCTGCCCGCTGCGGTTCAGGATCGGCCAGCAGGCCCGTCATCGCCGCCACCGCGCTGTCCACCGAAAACGCCTTGCCCATCACTTCGGGCACCACGCGGCTGTCTGTGACATGGTTGATCAGGCTGCCCGTATCTGTCGTGACCATACGGCTGATGATGGCAC
>NW_017819555.1:0-231 GCF_001891065.2 Hippocampus comes
CGGTGACAGCGCCGCTGGCGGAATGTGCGGCCAGGCTCCAACGTCCTGCAGCAGCTGTTGAGTCTGTGCCGTTAATGCGCTGACGCGCAGGTCGTAATCACTCAGTGACTGAGCAAGCGCCGGTGCTTCGATGCCTGCCGGATCCACCAGCACGATCGACAAGAACTTGCGGCTGTTTTGTCGCTGTTGCTGCATCTGCAGCGCAGCAGCAATCGCCTGGCCAACCAGCCC
>NW_017819556.1:0-231 GCF_001891065.2 Hippocampus comes
TAATAGTTTGAAGTTGATGGTCCGAATTTCTTTGTTGATTTGGTTCAAATGTACTTGAGACTGAATCATTCTTCCTTAACATTTCACTTAATAGTTATGAATTAACGCTTATTTAATGATCTGGATGTAAAAAAGTGAATGACTCGCCATGACGAAGCAGAAGGCAGAGTCATAGAAGTGCAGACAAAAATGCACTGGGCAAAATGCAGCTGCAATGTAAATGCCACACTC
>NW_017819557.1:0-231 GCF_001891065.2 Hippocampus comes
CGGTGCAATGGTCGAGCGATTTCAACCCAATAGGTGCTTCGGTCGAGGACGCCAGCAAGGCGATCCAGGGCGTTTATCAGGCAGGTTTGGAAAATTTGCAGAAACTCTTTACACCAGGTGCCAGATAGGCGGTCCCTGGTTAAGCATTCAAATTATTAAGAGAGGATTATTATGGCAAGAGTTGCAGTTGTTACTGGTGGTACCCGAGGCATTGGTGCGGCCATATCCATC
>NW_017819559.1:0-231 GCF_001891065.2 Hippocampus comes
TACTCAACCCAGGTTTATTCTCCTTATGGCCTGCCCCGTTATATTGCCCGCGCGGTTTCTCCATCAGTGCAGGTGCCTGCGGGTCAGCAACACAGCTTTAACAGCCAGTTGTATCTGGGGCCAAAACTTCAGGATCACCTGAATGAAATCGCACCGGGTCTGAGACATACTGTGGATTACGGCATCTTTACCGTGATCTCTACACCTTTATATTGGTTGCTGTCCAAGATC
>NW_017819560.1:0-231 GCF_001891065.2 Hippocampus comes
TAATTCATTTTCGGCCAGTCCTCTGGCACCATCTGTGATGAGTTCTTCACCACCTTTCAAGCCACTGTTGATGATGATTTTACCTTCATAACTTTCTCCTGTTTCTACATAGACTTTTTTGGCAATGGCACCATCACTTCCTTCTGTTTTGATAAACACATAATCTTTGCCACTAACTTCCTGCTGTACCAATTCCAGTGGGACAGTTACCACATCTTTGGCTTCATAATC
>NW_017819562.1:0-231 GCF_001891065.2 Hippocampus comes
TACTCCAAGCAGGGCGGCTTCGAGATCTATGTCGACGACGCCGATATCGCCGAACCGCTCTGGGATGCGCTGTTCGCTTGCGGCGAAGATCTGGACGTGCGCGCCGGCTGCCCGAACGCGATCGAGCGGATCGAAGGCGGGCTGCTTTCCTATGGCGCCGACATGACCCGGGAACATACACCCTTCGAATGCGGCCTCGGCAAGTTCTGCGCATCGCCGCAGGAGATCGAC
>NW_017819563.1:0-231 GCF_001891065.2 Hippocampus comes
TCCGTTTCAAAAAGCGAGGTCAGTTCCTCCTCATTGCATAGGACAAAATCCAGCTGATTTTCGATCAAATCCCTGAAATCGGCGCGATGGCGATCGACACAGAACGGGTCTGACAGCGAAATGCCCGCGCGCGCGCCAGCCGCCTTTGCCAGTTCCGCCGCTTTGCGAAAGGCCGCCTTGCCGGGATCCTTGTCAAATAGATAGCCTTCCAAAAACAGGATATCGCAATCC
>NW_017819564.1:0-231 GCF_001891065.2 Hippocampus comes
TCCAATCCCATCAAGGGCGCAATGAGAAAGAAGTAGGAAAGGCAAAAGACCAATACAGATCGATGCTCCCACCAAACGCTCGAACGATTTGATGCATGCGAGGGTGAAACGGAGAGATCCGATCTTTTCGATTGAGAAACGGGCGAGTCGGAATCCAGGATTCTAGAGGCTGGAAGTCCAACGCCGATCAAAAGAGCACATGTCAGCGAACTCGCAACGTCCCCGATAAAC
>NW_017819565.1:0-231 GCF_001891065.2 Hippocampus comes
TCTATTTTACCCCATATTTCTCTACTGTGATATATCTAACCATATCCCGAGGTTGCAAATTATCGTATTTTGCTAAACATTCACTTAAATTATCCCTTATGAGCAACATAATATCATCTAATACCTTTATCGTCAAATTACATGCATCAATCTTCATTTTCAATTAAATGTTATAACGCTCTAAATCCTCATAACCAACACTACCTTCGACGATTCATTCTCAACTTATTC
>NW_017819567.1:0-231 GCF_001891065.2 Hippocampus comes
TCTCTTCCACTCATCCATATATTTTGTCCATCGTTCCTTCTTTCACTCACCAGACACACCTTTGCTCTGATTCACTCACTCAATCACTCCCTTCCTTCTTCACTCACTAAGTCACTTGGTCACTCCCACATTCCCTCACTAAGTTACTCAGTCTCTCCCTCACTCTCTCACTCCCTTCCTTCTTCACTCACTAAGTCATTCGGTCACTCACTCATTCACTCACTAAGTCAC
>NW_017819568.1:0-231 GCF_001891065.2 Hippocampus comes
TCTTCGCCGGCGCTTTCGTTCCAGAGCGCGAGCATGCCGCCCTGGTCGCCGTCGAGGATCATGCACCTGAGCCCCCGGCCCAGCGGCATCCACCCGACGACACGTTGGCCGGCGAGCCGGCGTGCGGTGGTGGTCCAGACGCCCAGGGCGGGGTCGGGCAGCAGGGCATCGCGGCGTTCCTGGCCTTGGGTCCAGGGGCGGGTCAGGCCGACGGCCCCGGGCTGCTGGGCC
>NW_017819569.1:0-231 GCF_001891065.2 Hippocampus comes
TCTGGCTGTTCACCACCAACACCTCGGTCTTTACTTCGAACGGCTCTAATCTGATCAAGCCCGAGGACTTCGACGGCGTGAAGATCCGCGGCCTCGTCCCCGCCTTCAACGCCTCGCTTGAAGCGATGGGCGCGGCGCCGGTCTCCATGTCCGGCTCCAAGGTCTACGAGGCACTGTCCACCGGCGTAATCGACGCCGGCCTGACCGACATCGCCGCCGCGGTCAGTCGCA
>NW_017819570.1:0-231 GCF_001891065.2 Hippocampus comes
GGTTGCCTGGACGGAAAGCCGGCGTGCATACCTCTCCACCACCAGTGACTGTGACTTGCTCTGCACTCTCGGCATATTTGACATGCACTCTGGAGGGTTTGCAGAAAAACTGGTGTATTTTCACACGTCACTGAGGGGCGGTTGAACCATGGTTGCCTGGACGGAAAGCCGGCGTGTTTACCTCTACGTTTTCTTCAGCTGTAAATGCCTTACGCCATGGTCATTTTTTTT
>NW_017819572.1:0-231 GCF_001891065.2 Hippocampus comes
TTAAACAATATCGACTAGTTGTACTCCCCGGAGCTGCAAAGCTACATCAGAGAGGAATTGGCGGACATCTTGAACTTTTTTGAATACGGGTCTTTTGAGAAAGAGCCCAAATATTTGAAAGTTGAAGACAAAAACTGCTATGGAATATCCAGAAAGGAATCAAACAAGAAAACCATTAGAGAGCTCTCAAAAGCTTCCCTTGAGGAAATTCAGAAGAGGAAAATCATCTAC
>NW_017819573.1:0-231 GCF_001891065.2 Hippocampus comes
TTACCTTCATCAATATAAAAGTCTTGAACGACAGCATCTTCATTTAGGTCACCATGTTTTGCTAACAATTCATTTTCATCAAGATCAACTACTTCCATAGCATGTATATTGAAGTGTTTATTTACTAAATCTTTAACAATGGTTTTATTAACTTTTTTCTCAAGAGCATCTAAAGTACTTTCAACATTAGACCTGCATTTTATACATTCAAATTCATATAATGGCATTCAA
>NW_017819574.1:0-231 GCF_001891065.2 Hippocampus comes
TTACACTTACCCATGCTATAAACATTATTAAGGAACTGAATAAAGTTCCTATAGCGGCTCCTAAATTTACCCTAGGCATGTAAAAATCTTCAACTCCTATTAGACCAGGTAAACAAATATTTATATATGTTTGTCCAATAGGAGACAAAACTAAAAATATAAATATAATACCGTGTGCTGTTAATAATGAGTAATAACTTATTTCTCAATACTGTAGACCAGGTATAATAA
>NW_017819575.1:0-231 GCF_001891065.2 Hippocampus comes
GCATCCGCATCGGGGTAACGCGCTTGAAATGAATTCAAGGAAAAGATGCAGGCAACTAAATGAACTGATCTGCAAATTTGTCTGCATTTTTACTATCGGCACAATCGATGACCGTAGATCACAGATGACAGTGAAGACAAAATTAAGGAGAGATGCTGGAGTCGAAAAATTGATCCAGACGTTGGTTGCTTAACGTCTGTCCTGTTTGTCCTTCAAGCTGCCAGCCACTAA
>NW_017819577.1:0-231 GCF_001891065.2 Hippocampus comes
TTCAATACGGTCGGTGGTCTTACGAAGATCGATATTGAACTGCGAGGCCTCGGCATATTTCAGCATGTTGTTAGTCGCCTCTTGGGCGATGCGGTATAATGTAACCTCCACCTGTTCGGGCAGTCGTTGGTCCATTCCTTTCGCTTCAACGTTGGCTTTCAACCCATCCGTCTTCAATCCGCTGCAAAGTGATTCCAAGGCTTTCACCAACCCGAATTTCTCCAACGAGCC
>NW_017819578.1:0-231 GCF_001891065.2 Hippocampus comes
TTACACAAAACGGAACTGAAATTCCGACCTTTACCGTTGTCAAATGCCGTTTGCATTGGAAATAACATTAATTTCTATAATGGCGCAAAACATTATTCAAGTGCTGCTATTAAGATTTATCAAGAGACCATAAAATTAGATGATGGAGACACACCTTTGTTGTGACGCACTGTGAACGGATGAAGTTCAAAATTCGCCAAATAGCACGCGACTGCCCTCTAGTGGTTAGAC
>NW_017819579.1:0-231 GCF_001891065.2 Hippocampus comes
TTCGCAGAAGGATTCGCCAATATCGACCAGACGATGTTTCGCCAGAAATGATCGAATCGGCCGGCACTTCTATTCTGATCCCAAGGGCTGGATCATCAATTATGGTCGGTTGTCCGGCGACGACTAACGTCGAAGCGCCGTTCAATCGCGGCAGCAGAAAGTCGTCAAAATCTGTGTTGGTGACATTCTCGATCAACGAGATTGTAAATTGGGAATTCGCATACGGATTCC
>NW_017819580.1:0-231 GCF_001891065.2 Hippocampus comes
TTTAATTGTAACAATCCTGGATCTTAATGTCCAGATAATAAAGAGTGTTTTTAAGCTATAAATATTTAACCAAGTGAGATTCCTATTTACTCTTGTATTGTTAAATATTGTTAAATTACAAATTGTTTATAATGCGATTTAAAATCTAATTAATTGTGTTCTTAATGTTAATAAGGGTATAACCTATATAGAAATTTTTGTGTTTCATAAAACTGCTAGATTCCATCATGC
>NW_017819581.1:0-231 GCF_001891065.2 Hippocampus comes
TTTTTTTTTTAAGTGCAATTTGCAACCCTAAGAAACTGCGTGCTAGCTCTGGCGGACATTTTGTGTGGGGCACCTCACTGTCGAGAGCGTCGGCGAGTCACACAACTACAAAGACGGCCATAAAAAATAAATCTACAATCATGCGGGAGGGGTGAAGTGGCCCCCTCCACTCAATTCTACTGACATGAGAGGAGCACAATTCACAGGTTTAAAAAAAAAAAAAAAAAAAAA
>NW_017819582.1:0-231 GCF_001891065.2 Hippocampus comes
TTTGTGATGACGGTCAGCGCGTCGGGCTTGCCATCCATCTGACTCCAGGTCGTAACGGGGTGCCGGGGATCGGCATCAATTATTGTTGTCCGTTTTTGTTCAGACAAAGCGCAGGCAAGCAGAAGCGCGCTTGTGGTCTTGCCGCTGCCTCCCTTCGAGTTTGCGAATGTGATTACTGGCATAGGAGTGTCCTGTATGTTGTTTTCTGCTCTTTGCTTTCGGCAGTGGTAC
>NW_017819583.1:0-231 GCF_001891065.2 Hippocampus comes
TTTTGGGGGGGGGGGAGGGAGGGGGGGGTGTGAAACTGGAATTTTCCTGTGTGACATCCATCGTCTTGACGCAACAAAAACGAAACATTTGATACATGCACTAAAAAATAGTTGCGTTGAATGAATTTGTTGAACTTTGTTTTTTGCTTTTAGTCATTGTCAAAAAAAAAAATCTTTCAAGTACTAAATTGTTTCATGGCGCAATACATTCCCAAATGATGACGACTATTC
>NW_017819584.1:0-231 GCF_001891065.2 Hippocampus comes
TTCACTTGATTCACACCAGTGGCTAGCCGGTGCAAATGGCATAAGAAAGAGATGCTTAACTTGGTACTTTTCATGATTTTTAAGCTTTTTATGTAGTTTTTTTTAATCATTCAAATATTGCAGTGTTGTGAACAAAAACCTTTTAATTGTGTCAAATGTTGGTGAAGGAGCTGAAAAAAAGACAACTGCAGTTCTGAGCAGCAATCAATGGGTGGCGACCATGAGCAGAAA
>NW_017819586.1:0-231 GCF_001891065.2 Hippocampus comes
TTGCATGCTTGCCAATCTAGGGCTCGAAATGGGAGCCCAGGATCATCTGATCCGCTCCCGGGTGCTGCAGGCCTTCGAAGCACAGATCGGCTACTTCGAGTCTCTGCTGCGGGAAGCCCGGAGGCGAGGCGAGCTCGGTGCAGAGCTCGACCTTCGCACCGCCGCAGAAACGATCTTCGCCCTGATCGAGGGCAAGATCATGCTCTCCAAGCTGCGGGACGACCCGGAGAC
>NW_017819589.1:0-231 GCF_001891065.2 Hippocampus comes
TTGTTGCGACAGGCATCCAGAAAGACAATTTTCACCGCCGCGCGAGTGCCATCCAGGCGTGTGAGGAAATTCCCGACAGATATGCTGTTGCGCGGCACGTCGTACTGGGAGCGAACCACCGCGTCGGTGGCAAGCAGATAATTTGAACCATCCACCTGAACGCCGTGACCCGCATAAAAGAATACGACACTATCGCCCGGTGACACTTGTTGGAGAAAGCGCTCGATTGCC
>NW_017819590.1:0-231 GCF_001891065.2 Hippocampus comes
AATGTGTTGTGTGCTTTGAATGGGAGGAAATAGTGCCATCTGGTGGACACGTGTGCTTTTTTTTTTTTTTTTTTTTTTAAAGCCTGCTGTCCAACTTGAAACGTTTACCTACTGGATTGTGTTTGTTAATTTTAAGATGTTATTTATTTATTTTGTACCGTTACCAGACTGTCGATGAACACATCCAAAAGACACGTTTTTTTTCCTGGTACTGTTTCTCCAGGTGTTGTC
>NW_017819591.1:0-231 GCF_001891065.2 Hippocampus comes
TGTACAGTAGAGAGCCCGATATCCTCACCAACAACACCAGCACCTTTCTGATCTGAGATCAGGTCATCACACAGTGCAGTACACGGTGCTAGCCAAACACTTCTACCGGGAGTTATACTGTCCCTCCAATAGCACACAGTGACATACTTTCTCCGTCTCCCCACACAGTTCCCCCTTACTCACCAACACAGTGACAGCCATCTCTGTCTTCCCACAAAGTCCCCCTTCCGC
>NW_017819592.1:0-231 GCF_001891065.2 Hippocampus comes
TGACGGGCAAGCCGCGGACACCCCGGCCCCGGACATCAAACCCGCCGTGCTGGTTGCAGGCGCAGACCCGCCGCTCCGCTACAACCGCGACATCCGGCCGATCCTGTCGGATAAGTGCTTTGCCTGCCACGGCCCCGACCGCGCGGCGCGCGAGGCCGACCTCCGCCTCGACCTGCCCGACGACGGCGACGGCTACTTTGGCGCGATGAGCGTGATCGACCTGGACGACCC
>NW_017819593.1:0-231 GCF_001891065.2 Hippocampus comes
TGTCCTTCGTGTTGTTGAAGTCGAGTTGTTATTAAGCAGGAGGCTCCGATAGCAACATTTTATAAATCGCTTTGAAGTGACTGACCACGGATAAGCTTAATTTCTCCCTTACAAAGGGAAGGAGGACAAAATGAACAAATACCAAAAGCTTGCTGCTTTATTGTCAGCAACTGCTGTTATTGGTTTTTCTACGGGGGCGATCGCTGATGACCACGATCAACAGCCGGCACC
>NW_017819594.1:0-231 GCF_001891065.2 Hippocampus comes
TGTCGCAGCTTTTTCTTGTTGAATAAATCATCAGAAAGTTCTGAATTGCTATTCGTCTTCGTCGCTTGGACGCACAAGTTCAACGTCAAGTTCCGTTTCTTTTCCTTCACGAAGAAGCTTGAGTGTTACGGTGCTACCTTTGTCGCGGCGAATAACGCGGCGAAGGTCGCGACGGTTATTCAACTCGTCCTCTCCCCAAAGAAGGACAATGTCGCCTTCTTTCAGGCCTGC
>NW_017819595.1:0-231 GCF_001891065.2 Hippocampus comes
GAACGTGCACGTTCCGCTCACGGACATTCTGCGGATCGGGCGGACGCGGCGACGAATCCATGTAGCACTCACGTCGGGCGCAAGCCATCACTTCCTCTGCCAGCCTCTCATCGCCGAGGACCTCTACGATCAACTGAACGCCCAGCTCGAAAACCTGAAGGTCGAGTATTCCGGAGTCGAGACGAACGACGGCACGTAGGAAAGCCCCCCATGCGAACCCGCTATCCAACC
>NW_017819597.1:0-231 GCF_001891065.2 Hippocampus comes
TGATTGTTGACCACTGATTTGACTTCGGAATTGCACAAATAAGGCCAGCAGAAGGAGTTTCGTCCTGAATATTTTTCTTTTTGACCTGGCTTTTAGCACTACGTCATTCATCTTGTCTACTCATGGTTAAATTGGTTCAAGGTTTCTTTTTTCCAAGACAACTGTCTTTTGTTTGGGGGTGGGGGTGAAGGGAAAAACCTCTTACCTGGCCGACAGTTTCGGCTGTCGCTT
>NW_017819598.1:0-231 GCF_001891065.2 Hippocampus comes
CTCAACCACTCCTTGTTTGATCGAAGGGAGGCGTGGGGGGAAGACAGGGGAAGGCCAACAGGATGTTCACAAATTATTCTTTTCAAAGGAAAAGGGCCTCATCAAAAATCAAAGATGTTTTGATCCGATTGCAAGTATTTTTTTGTGATTTTTGGGAAAGCGCCCAACTGGGTTTCCTCCCAAATTCCAAAAACACGCATGACAGGTTAATAAAACACTCGAAATTGTCCC
>NW_017819599.1:0-231 GCF_001891065.2 Hippocampus comes
GACTTGTCGAGGACGTTGTCCTGGCTGGCGTTCTCGACATGGGAGAGGAGAGACGGTGTGAGCAGGAGGGCGCAGGCTCCGGTCGCGGCGAGAGCCTTGGTCGAAGGGCGGGCGGCGTCGGTGAGTCGGTCCACGCCAAGGAAGCAGGCGGCGACCAGGAGCGGGAACGTCGGGATCAGGAAGCGGAAGTTCCCCTTGTAGTCGCCGCCGGAGAGCAGCGTGAAAAGGAAC
>NW_017819600.1:0-231 GCF_001891065.2 Hippocampus comes
GACCGACTTCAGTTCGGCCGATTCCGCGATCGATCTGCCGACTGTTTTGCCCGCGCCGAAGGCGGCAGCGACCTTCTAACGATACGCTGTTGCAGACCACCACCCACACAACCCGCGTTGTCGTGCTAAACAGATGAGTATGGAATTCCGGAGGTTACAAACCGGCCAGCGTCACTCAAAGCCGTCTACTTCTCTGTACGCGTCGATCACCGCGCGTTCGCCCTCGCGGCC
>NW_017819601.1:0-231 GCF_001891065.2 Hippocampus comes
GACGAATCGCAAGGTGGAACTCGAGATTGCGGAGAAGGTCTCCGGGGTCAAGCCGAAGAAGTTCTTCGAACACCTGAAGGACACGCCCTACCGCGAGAGCGCGTTGAGCTCCGCGATGAAGGAGGTGGAGTCCGCATACCTTTTGGCCGGACACTTCGAGGTCAAGACCGAGCTCGTCGACCCTCGATTCAGCGAAGACCGGAATTCGGCCGAACCGCTCGTCCGCATCAC
>NW_017819603.1:0-231 GCF_001891065.2 Hippocampus comes
GATACCATGCCAAAAGCTTATAGTGATTTCATTGCAAACTCCGTTTTTTCTGTGCTAGAAAGGTGCCATGAAACTCTTAGATCTTCTTCAAAATTATATATCCCATGATTCTGACCAGATAAAATTCAGAGAGCGCATTCTTGAATTTGTTCAGGGCAACCCCCACTGCTTTGAAAGTGTCCACCCTCCTGTGCAAGGCCTCGAACAAAAAGAAGCCATGGGGCATATCAC
>NW_017819605.1:0-231 GCF_001891065.2 Hippocampus comes
GATGAGCGCAAAACTAGATAAACAAATACTATGTTTAACGCTATTCCCACCAAGATATTATAAACTTGATATTCAGCTCTTAATGCCAAAATGGTGGTCATGGTACCCGCTCCAGCGATGATAGGGAATGCCAACGGTACAATAGAAGCAGATCCTGTGTCTTCAGCATTTTCTTTAAAAATACGCACGCCCAATATCATTTCCATGCCTAAAATAAACATAATCAATCCC
>NW_017819606.1:0-231 GCF_001891065.2 Hippocampus comes
GATAGCGGTTGACCGCGTTTGCGGTACAATCGGCCTGCTTTAATCCCTTCAGTATCAACGCACGACAATCCAATGCCTACCATCAAGCTTCCCGACGGCTCGACACGAGAGTACGAGCAGACGGTCACCGGCAATGCCATCGCCCAAGATATCGGCAAAAGCCTCGCGCGGGATGCGGTCGCCATCCGCGTTGACGGCGCGCTGTGGGACCTAACTCGCGATATCGAAGAC
>NW_017819607.1:0-231 GCF_001891065.2 Hippocampus comes
GATGCGAAGCGCTTTATAGAAGAAGAATTGATGAGAAACGCGATTGTGGTGAATTAAGCCGCAATGAATAAGTTTTCTATATTAAGGTGCGCGGTACTACGCTCTATAAAGCTAATCTCATAGCCTTGTAAGTTAACTTTAATCGGCCCTGTGAACATCCTAAACAACGTGCCACGCACCAAGATAAATGATTACAATCTGGGCGTTTATGAATCGAGTAACGGCCTTAGC
>NW_017819609.1:0-231 GCF_001891065.2 Hippocampus comes
GATTGGGCCAAAGGACCCGCGGGTCCTGCTGCAGCCGGACAAGCCCATCCACATGGGCGCCTTCGGGGCGTTGGCGCTGCTGATGATCGCCGCCCGGCCGATCCGCAGGCCCGGCCAGCCCCGGCTCGAAGTCCTATTCGCCGGCGTGGTGGCGCTGGGCTATTCCGCCTTTAACGAAGGGACCCAGGGCCTCTTCGCCCCGCGCGATGTCTCCGCGGCCGACCTGCTGGC
>NW_017819610.1:0-231 GCF_001891065.2 Hippocampus comes
GCAAACGCGCGGTTCGGATGGTCATCGCCAACGCCGGCGATTATCCGGACCGGTCTTCCGCGATCCGGGCGATTGCGCCGAAGATCGGGTGCAGCAGCGAGTCGCATCGCCGTTGGGTGGTTCAGGAGGAGACGGACACGGGGCGCCGCGATGGCGTGACCTCTGATGAACGCGCCAGGATCAAGGAACTTGAGCGAGAGGTGCGGGAGCTGCGCCAGACCAACGAAATCC
>NW_017819612.1:0-231 GCF_001891065.2 Hippocampus comes
GCACGTTGGTCCACGGGCCTTCCAGGGACGGGGATTCCGCATACCAGATTTCGCCGATAAATGACGTCTTGCCACCGGCCTGCTGACCGATCATCACCCAGCGTTGCCGGTACTCATTCCAGTGCACGCTGCCCGCATAGACATAGACAGGCTCATCCGATTCGGGATTGCGCAAACGCAAACGAACTTCGGAATCCTTGAGAAACCCGGCCTGAATCAGTGCGTGCAGCC
>NW_017819614.1:0-231 GCF_001891065.2 Hippocampus comes
GCAGGAAGGGAAGCTTGAGTAACGCAGACACGCGCAGCACCCTCGCGCAGACGATCGGTGGCGCGCCAGTGCATCGACGCACTCACCGCCGCGTGGACGGGCGCGACGTGCACCTCTACGGCTACGCGCCTCACGAGGGCGAGCCGGCGCCGCAGACCCCCGAAGACCTCGCGCGAGGCGCGGAGTTGCGCTTCCATCCCCTGCGGGGGGAATGGAACGTGTACGCCGCAC
>NW_017819615.1:0-231 GCF_001891065.2 Hippocampus comes
GCCTTCACGCTCAGCAGTGGCGAAGAATACGGATTCGTGGAGGCGGACAACGATCCGGAGGACCTGAGCGAACTCGAAGTCACCTTGCCCAGCAAGAGTGTCAATGTGATCGAGTTGCTCCGAGCCGCGCCTGAAAACATGCTCTAGCCGGGCGCCGCTCCGCGCCCGCTCACCTTCACGGTGAAGACATGCCCGTTGTGTAAGCGACCGAACGATTCACCGCTCGCCGAC
>NW_017819616.1:0-231 GCF_001891065.2 Hippocampus comes
GCCTTCGGCATCCGGAACAGGCGGCGAAGGGGTTTCATCATCGAAATCGATTTGGTCGACCACCATCCGGCTGGCAATCTCATTGCGCTCGCCCACGACCGCATTGGGTGCAATCAGCCCAATGGCGGCCAATACCGTTACCCCTCTGATGAAAGCGTCGGCTTTGTTCCTGACTTCGTAGACCCAGCACAGGAACAGTCCCAGCAACGCCATGAAAAACATCGCGTGCCC
>NW_017819618.1:0-231 GCF_001891065.2 Hippocampus comes
GCCACTTGGTGATGTTCGCCTTTGTTGATGGTGAGCCGCCGGACGAAACAGGCGACATGACACCGGGCTTCGAAGAGTTGGGGCGCATCGCTGCTCGGTGTCACGAGCATGCGCTGGCATGGAAGAAACCCCGAGACTTCGAACGCCTCGTCTGGGACGCTGAGGCTGTATTTGGACCGGCGCCCACATGGGGAAATTGGCGCGATGCGCCGGGAGTGACAAAAGCGAACC
>NW_017819619.1:0-231 GCF_001891065.2 Hippocampus comes
CCCACCTCAGCGCCCCCAGGATGCAGTGGTCCAGGAGAATGGTCCCCGGTTCACCGTCCTTCTCCGCGGGGTCGTGGATCTGGGAGAGAGCATCTGGTTTAGTGTTCTTGGAACCTGGACAATATGTAAGCGTGAAGTTGTAACGGGTCAACAGAACTGCTCACCGGGCCTGACGTGAGTTCAGTCTCTTTGCCGAGCGAGATTCTTGTGGTCGGTGTACACGGTGAATGG
>NW_017819620.1:0-231 GCF_001891065.2 Hippocampus comes
GTTTTGCTGAAAAATATAAATCAAATTTTGCAGGACCTGTAGGATCGGTATGGCTTACCAATTCTAATTTAAGTGACGGATATTTTTGTAACAGTACAATTACATCTTTTAAAATAACTTTATTTTCTTTGGTCATGATGGTTCCGCTCTGATCGAAGGGAAGCACCGGGAATGTATACTCTTCGACCTCCTGGGGCATCTGTAATCCGGAGGAAGTACCGTTCCTTCCAC
>NW_017819621.1:0-231 GCF_001891065.2 Hippocampus comes
GTGGCGGATCAAACGCTGGATCTGACGGCGATGAAAGAGCTTCTGTCAAAAAACTTCTAAAGCCCACGCAAAGGAGAAAGGCCGTGGGCTTTTTGAAGGAAGAGATGCGATTTTCGGAGCGACACGCTTGCCGGATTGTCGGGCTTTCGCGATCTGTTGCGCAATATCGGCCAAAGCCGTCGAATGACGACGCGCTGCGAAGTCGCTTAAGAGAATTGGCCGCCGAGAACC
>NW_017819623.1:0-231 GCF_001891065.2 Hippocampus comes
GCCGATGTTCACAGAAGGCGCACGTGCGGTTTCACAGGTTTTTGAACGTGACGAGAGACCGGCGAACACGTTCCGACCGCTGGACGGGAGCGGCCGAGAAACAAGTTTTCGTCGCCACCTTTCTTATCGATCGGCATCCTCACCTCAGTGACGACCTGCAGTTCTTTGAGGTAGGTCCGCTCGGTGCTTAACAGTTCCTTTGCGATGAAATAGGCCTTGTCTGTGGGAAAC
>NW_017819624.1:0-231 GCF_001891065.2 Hippocampus comes
GGGCCGGGCTCAATGCTGCCGACGTCACGGACGGCAGCCTCCACTACGTGCCGGCCAGCGACCAGGTCGAAGACGGATGTGTCGGTTTCGTGAACGAAGACTTCGGAGAAGAGCTGGAGGTCCGGGTCACGATCGATCTCGGGGTCGAGCGAACCATCGAATCGATCCGGGTCAACATGGGCGATGTCCAGCGGGCAGAGAGCTGGGGAGCAGACCTCATCAGCTCTCCCC
>NW_017819625.1:0-232 GCF_001891065.2 Hippocampus comes
AAAAAAAAGTAATAGTAAGCTTTTGCGGTTAAAAATAGGGGTTAATAATTTATATATTGTATTCTTATAATCTACCTGTGTAAAATTTTTCAAAGGATATATTCCTAAAGATTTCATTTTAGTTAAAATTGCAAACAATTCTTTAAATGTAAGAGTAGATTTTATTGCTCTAACAATTAAAAAGAAAACAAAAGATTCTTGTTTCTCTTTCATTCTTTTTACACATGCTTCA
>NW_017819626.1:0-232 GCF_001891065.2 Hippocampus comes
AAAACACCCAACATTCCCTCATCGCTCATTCCCTCTACCCCACACCCAACATTCCCCGGGCTTCATTCCCTCCGCAAACCCTCGCCTTAATTACGCCAGCCAGCAATCCCCGCATTCCCATATTATTAAACGGTCTCAGAAGCAGGAAAAATTGGCGCGCGAATCTCTTGCCCTACGAGGAATCCCCCTGAGCGCGCCGACTATCTTGCCTGGTTTGTGTTGGTGTGTTATG
>NW_017819628.1:0-232 GCF_001891065.2 Hippocampus comes
AAAACTGTCGGCAAACACGACTTGCTGTTCGGAAGTGCTGTTCGATACAATTATTATGACGACAATACGCCTGCTACGGCCATTGCCGATGGCAATTTTGTTGATGAAATATGGATCCCCAGTCTTTTCGTGCAAGACGAATTTAAAATTTCCGAAAAACATTCACTTTTGGGTGGATTACGATATGATTATGACAATCGACATCGCAACATTTTTACACCAAGAGGAGCTT
>NW_017819630.1:0-232 GCF_001891065.2 Hippocampus comes
AAAAGATTGAGGCCTCCAATTGGAAAAATAGTAACATCTTCTCCAATTGTGATTAAATCGTAGCGAGCATCTAAATCAATGGCAAAGTAGCTATAAGTGACATCAGGATTAGATTTGTCCTTAAAAAAGAAACTAATCCCTGGCATGGCTAAAAATTTTTCCTGTATTTCATAAGTCCCTCGAAGGTTGAGACCTAGTTTTGAAACTTCTGTGCCAAAAGCTAATCCTCCTC
>NW_017819631.1:0-232 GCF_001891065.2 Hippocampus comes
AAAATTATGGACCAAGATATTTCAGGGGACCTTATCATTGGATGAAGCAATCGACTTCAGTGCATTGGCCCAACAGTATGAATTATCTGGTGGCTCGATCATCAATATCATGCGCAACAGTACCTTACTTGCGTTACGCAGACAAGCTGAAAAAATAAGTCTAAATGACATTATCGCCAGTATCAGGAAAGAATTTAAAAAATATGGTAAAACCCTATAAACCCTGACCTAT
>NW_017819632.1:0-232 GCF_001891065.2 Hippocampus comes
AAAAAAAAAATAGCATCTTCCATTGATGTGAAGTTCACAAAGCTACCGCTGATAATACTTCAAACAACAGATTAATTTAATATGGAGCTTTTCTCGACATGTAAAAAAATGCAAGAAAAATATACTTTGAGGAAAGATAATTCCACTTCAGATTAAAAACGTGTAAATCATGATTGTTTGTTTTACTTTATGCTGTGTGTCAAAGTCTGATTTGTGAAAAATATGACACTAA
>NW_017819633.1:0-232 GCF_001891065.2 Hippocampus comes
AAAAGCCGCCGATAATGCCGATGACTAAAGCTGCGTAGATGCCCTGCATCAGGAGATCCGGCGTCACTGCAAAATCGAACACGACCTGGCTAAAGCTCTGTCCGTTTAGCGTAGAAACCTGAAACCCGTTGAACACCGCGTAGGCGAGTGCACCGCCGAGCAGTCCGCCGACGAGTGCTAACAACGCCGATTCAACGACAGTGGAAACCAATACTGGCATTGGCCCAAAGCC
>NW_017819634.1:0-232 GCF_001891065.2 Hippocampus comes
AAAAGGGCAGCCCAATCGAGGCCGAAATAAAGACTGGATTCATTTTATTCCATTCCTCCTGATTCTATTATATCGACTGCCGCTTTTTATCATGCCGCTGGAGCAAAAAAGAAAATTATTGACCGGGAATATTGATGAAGAAGTGGCACAGCATTTTTTTATTTTTCTAAATGGTACTATAATAGCGCTATTCGTTCTTGCTCATTTATTTTATTATGTGTATTTGATATTC
>NW_017819635.1:0-232 GCF_001891065.2 Hippocampus comes
AAAATAATAATAATATTAATAAAAATTAAATGTCCTAAATGTTTCAAACCTTTTTCTTGACCCACACCAAAATTCAATGAATTCGTCCTTCACCTTCAGCTTACATCTCCAAAAATTAACATGGAACTCAATTCAGGATGATTTGCGTCAGCCCAATTAACCAACAAACGAACTGAAACTTGAAAAGTTGCGGTTTCAAATATTTCTAGCCTATACCCTACTCAACCACTTT
>NW_017819636.1:0-232 GCF_001891065.2 Hippocampus comes
AAACTCAGCCTCTTAAACATTAAGCCCTCCTGCTTTTATGAAATTCCAAGCGGCTGTGAGGGCTAGTCCAATGATCACCCAAAGCAATTTGTTCCAAGCACCTTTGATTTCACTGATTTGTGTTTCAAGTCGATCGAAGCGTTGATCCATATGCTCTCTGTCTTTTTCAGCAACGGCTTGCAGCGTAGCTTGCTCTGACTTCCATTCCTCAAGAGCTTTCACCCGCCCGATC
>NW_017819637.1:0-232 GCF_001891065.2 Hippocampus comes
AAATATAGTTATGGAACACGTGATGCCATATATTATCAAGGAGTAACTGATAACCGATGGAATATTAAGGATTTTATGGATTGGGTTGCCAGCGACAAACCACAGACCAAGTTCAAATACTTTTTGGAAAAACAAGGGGCCGATATAAGTCAATACCCTGAAAGCACCTTGAATTTGGTGTATTATCCCACCAAAAAGATTCGGGTGCCCGTGAACAAAAAAAATGTGTTGG
>NW_017819638.1:0-232 GCF_001891065.2 Hippocampus comes
AAACGTTTGCTTGTGAAGTCGTGGAAGAGCACACAGGTGTGCCACGAAGCACAGTGAGCGAAGTCTCAAACGGGACTCGCAAAACAGAAAGTGCGATAGTCCGCATCTGGCAATTTTTTGAGATTCGGCGTTTGTCGGGAATGTCAAAATAAATGCTGGTGCCGGGCTGCGCCCGGTCCCTCCCCAGTTGGTGCTTATCAGCCTTTTGTGATAAGATTGGATTTTTTGCACC
>NW_017819639.1:0-232 GCF_001891065.2 Hippocampus comes
AAATTGCTGATTATAGCAATTATCTAGGCACATTATATGACCAAACACTTGCCCAGCTTCCTCAAAATTGCACCATTATTCTACTCGGTTTTTCTCAAGGATGCGCTACCCAAATGCGATGGATGATGCGCACTTTTCCAAAATTTGACCATCTTATCCTCTGGGCTGGTACCATCCCAGAGGATATTGATTATCAACCTCATTTAGCTTACTTTGAGGATAAAAAAATCCA
>NW_017819641.1:0-232 GCF_001891065.2 Hippocampus comes
AAAGCAATCTACAATATCTTTGTTATGCGTCATTATGACAATATAATGCGTCGATTAAAAGGTCAACAATGGATAGATTGGAAGAATGAACAAGCCGTCGTTAGAACACATAGGGTAAATAATATTAAGGAATAAGTTCTGTTACCTTGTTATATACAAGGTCAGATTCCCACCCACGATATAACAGATAATCGGCTAGTTTTTTCCTTTTTTTATACCTGTTCGTCTCCTG
>NW_017819642.1:0-232 GCF_001891065.2 Hippocampus comes
AAAGTCGGCCACAAACACGGCAGCGGTATGGGCGGCGGCAAAGGTGCTGGCAAAGGCAAAGCCCAGGGCAACAAAGACGGCCGTGCGGTTGGCAAGGACTACCAGCACGGCAGCGGTGGCGGCGGTAAGTTAGGTGGCGGCGCCGGCAAAGGAGCTGGCGACAAAGATGGTCTGAGCGACAAGAAGCCTGCCCACAAGCACGGCAGTGGGGCCGGCGGAGGCATGGGCGGCG
>NW_017819643.1:0-232 GCF_001891065.2 Hippocampus comes
AAAGTCGCGCGTTAGATAGTCATCAAAAGCACTGTTCTCATTAAGTTCTTCTTTGGTACCAAAGAGCTCTTCACTCTTGCCACCAATGCCCCAAAAGTCAATTTTAGATTTACGATTGCTGCTCTCAAAGTGCAAATTGAAGGATAAATCTTGGAAGTTATTATCGGTGCGCGGACCGACCAAAAAGAAGCCCAAATCATTCAAAATACCCAAAGTGGAATAGCGGTAATTG
>NW_017819644.1:0-232 GCF_001891065.2 Hippocampus comes
AAAGGTGAACGAATCGTAGTTGTCGATCAGCAGTATGCGTGCGTTGGTCTCGCTCACGCCCATCCCTCCGAGGCCAGAATCAGCGCCCGCTCCAGGGCCGCACCCTTGGACAGCACTTCGTCGTATTCGCGATGCGGCAGACTGTCGGCCACGATGCCCGCGCCCGCCTGGTAGCGGTAGGTGTCCTCGCGGAACACCAGCGTGCGAATGGCGATCGCCTGGTCCATGGCAC
>NW_017819645.1:0-232 GCF_001891065.2 Hippocampus comes
GAAGATGTAACTCCAAATTGGCCTGCGACTAAAATTTGTTTGACACCCCTGTTGTAAGTAGACTCGCAAAGTCAATCGTCAGACCACTTATTTTCAAAATATCTCGATAAAAGGCTGCACAGAAGTTTATCAGCAACAAAAAAATATTCAAGAAAAGAAATTTAAAAAACAAATCTGTACATGTATTGGTGTGCAGAGGTCGAACAGGTGCAAGTACACAAGATGACACGTG
>NW_017819646.1:0-232 GCF_001891065.2 Hippocampus comes
AAAGGTGCAAAGATGTTGATGTGAAAGGACTGGGGCTTGCCGCTACGCAGCTCCAGTGCCACCTGTTCCCAGTCGACACCCGTTACGTTGTCGACGTGTGCCCAGCCCTGCAGGTAGACCTTGTCCTGCTGGATGGCCAGCCGGTAGGTCATCCGCCAGATCGGCATGTCGACGACATAGGCAAAGCGGACGTTGCGTTCACCGGCGCCGTCAAACAGCAGCTCCAGTTTCT
>NW_017819649.1:0-232 GCF_001891065.2 Hippocampus comes
AACATGTTGAATGTGATATATTTTATTCTTGACACGCTGATTTATTATGCCTTTTAAAGGATGCTGCTCAAGTTTGTTATCTATAGCAAAGCCTTTATAGCTTACATGAGCATCGCTACAGAGAATAGTCTGGTCTTTATCTATTCTGTTGCCTATAGCCTTTTCAATAGCTATTTTCTTAAGCCTGCCCATTGTAGCTACAGTAAGGTCCAATGTGGACTTTCTATCCTGT
>NW_017819650.1:0-232 GCF_001891065.2 Hippocampus comes
AACCAAAAAATCGAAATCCAACCTGAGGCCCTCAGCTAAATCTGTAAGGCAGCTCTCAAATCGTGTCTCGACACCGAGGCTTTGAGCATTCGCTCTCGCGCTATGAATCGCTTGAGCAGAAATATCCGTTGCTACGGCTCGCGCCTGTGGCAGTTCTGCCAACAATGTAATTGCGATGCAGCCGGTGCCCGTACCAACATCGAGGAGCTGCCACGGATATGACCTTCCATGA
>NW_017819651.1:0-232 GCF_001891065.2 Hippocampus comes
AAAGGCGGGGACCCTGGCGGTCCGATCCTCGGCTAAAGAAGCTAGCTCTCGGGACATGTTCCACCCCTGACTTGGCAAATGAGCAAAGTTTTGCTCTCATCTTTTCCCTATAAGCGAATTTTCGAAATAAGCTTTTATACAAAAATAATGCTGTTACCAATGAGCAAGGTGTGTGCAACAATTTGAAGGTAAAACACACGTGCACAAAACACCGTCATGTCATGTCATTTTC
>NW_017819652.1:0-232 GCF_001891065.2 Hippocampus comes
AACTATTACATAGTAGATGAATTATGGGATGTATTCGAAAATGGAGTATTTAGAGGCTCTGTGACTGGTGTAGCCTATGATATACTTTCAAATAGCTTAATTGTAAGAGATGACAGAGTTCTTTTACCAACCTCACCTCATGAAGTAGGACACTGCTTAAGTCTTTATCATACCTTTCAGGGTACAGCGCCAAATACATCTGGCTGTGCCGAAGTAATCAATGGTTCAAATT
>NW_017819653.1:0-232 GCF_001891065.2 Hippocampus comes
AACGCAAAGGGTCACTGATTTGAACTGGGATGATTACAGATTTTTTCTTGCAGTTGCGCGAACCGGCAAACTTAGCGCGGCGGGCCAGCAATTAGGCGTGGACCATGCCACTGTAGGACGCAGGGTAAAAGCGCTGGAAGCTTCATTGAAAACCCACCTCTTCGACCGTAGCCCGCAAGGCTATTTGCTGACTGACGAAGGCCAGCAATTGCTCGGTCTGGCGGAGGCTATG
>NW_017819654.1:0-232 GCF_001891065.2 Hippocampus comes
AACTGCCGGAACGGAACCTGCGCGACAAGACCGGATCAGGCATCTTCTCCACCAGTCGATTCTGCCTCCCGTTCCGCATTGGACAGGATGGACAGAATCAACAGGATGACGGACCTGGCAACCACCTGGTGACATCGGGATCAGAATTGTCCCCGGAATCCGGTGCGGCGGATCATCTTGATAAAGCGGATCGTGGGTCGCAGGACGTCAAATCCTGGATGGACGAACAGGT
>NW_017819655.1:0-232 GCF_001891065.2 Hippocampus comes
AACGATAAAAGCCTCGACTCTGAGGAACCGGTCAGACGGTTACAAATCAAGCCTTATCGCTGATTTTAGTCAAAGGTTCCTATCGTGTTTTGACACTGGAGCCTTAAAGCCAAACATTGATACAACATTCACTATTGATCAAGTGACTGTTGCCCATGAACGGCTTGAACAAAATGATTCGAAGGGGAAATTTGTCGTGAGTTGGTAATGCATGAAATGACATGTATTACCA
>NW_017819656.1:0-232 GCF_001891065.2 Hippocampus comes
AACGCATCATCGTCCGCGCTCTGGCGCAGCTGCGTCGACAGCACTCGCAGGCCAAGGTCATTCTGCTCGGGCGCGCCATGGACGACGCGTACGCGGACCTCGTGCGCAACGACACCCACGCCGCGGGCCTCGACGAGCACGTGGTCTTCGCGGGCTACCGCGAAGACGTGCGCTCGTTCTACGATGCGGCCGACGCACTGCTGCTGCCCTCCTACTGGGAGGGCTGGAGCCT
>NW_017819657.1:0-232 GCF_001891065.2 Hippocampus comes
GTCTTTATTTTTATCTTAAAAAAAATAGGTCGTGTAGTTTTTGTGTGATTCAATGAACGGGTTAATCTGAAGTCATCCGCCAAGTACAAAAATGAGAAAATGAAAATTCCTCCGCTGCGCCAACACATCGAGAAGGAAAACTTTCGCCCAAAATTCTTTTTCATAGCAGCCTAGACCCGACAGGGGACTGTATTTGATGGAGTTCATAATGTTTTTTAATTTTATGTTCACG
>NW_017819658.1:0-232 GCF_001891065.2 Hippocampus comes
AATATTGTGATAAAGATGAAAATGAGTACGGAGAAAGAGAAGAAGGGAATTTCAAGATACTAAAAAAATATAAGCAAAAATAGGAGAAGGAAAGGAATTAAAGGAAAGAAAGGAAATAAAAGAAAATAAGGAGAATAATTAGATAGGGGAGGGAGGCTGAGTAAACTGATGAACAATAACAGAAACTCATACGTACACACACGGACATACATACACACATGCACCCACGCAC
>NW_017819659.1:0-232 GCF_001891065.2 Hippocampus comes
AATCGCGGACCTGTTTGACGGCCGAGATGAACAGAGCGACAGATCTGTACATGGAGGCTGGTTGCGCGAGAAGGGTGTCGGCTGCCACAGCTTCTGGACAGGGCTCAGTGAGTACCACCCGGAGCTGCGTAGAGGGATCACGGCCCTGGCGAAGATACGCACAGGGAGCTATACGACCGGTAGGGTGCTGGCGTGTAGACGGGTCCTTCCCCCTATATACCTACGGAAATGC
>NW_017819660.1:0-232 GCF_001891065.2 Hippocampus comes
AAGAACAGGCATGGATAGAAAATTGGGAAATAATAAAGGGTCAGGTAGAAATGAGGTTATAGGTTAGACAAAAAACATAGAAACATAAATACAGTTCAAACATGAAACAAATATTACACCCAAATCTACAACCACAGCCGAAGCTAAAATCAAACGGGATCCACCCACCATGTTGAGTCTCGTCGCTACAACCTCCTCCCTCTCATACAACACATTCCTCCACGCAGCCTCA
>NW_017819661.1:0-232 GCF_001891065.2 Hippocampus comes
AATATACACCATATACAGATTATATAATACGCTAAATCTGCTTATTTTGTCAGATAAAAATGCATTTATTTCATTCATTTATAATATAAATGTTTTTTAAGTACCTGTTGAATATTGCAGTCATATCGTACGTTTTTCCAATATTTGCAACCATTGATCGAAGTAATAATTTCCTTCAGAGGGCCGTTATGACTGTAAACCCAAATAAATGTATAATGGACTCATATTACAA
>NW_017819663.1:0-232 GCF_001891065.2 Hippocampus comes
AATGTGCGACGTGTCGTAGTCACCGGGTTGGGCGTCGTATCCTGTTTGGGAAACTCTAAGGACTCCGTTGTCGACAGTTTGCGCGGCGGTAAGTCCGGTATTCGTTTTAACGAATCCTTTGCGGAGCATGGATTGCGCAGTCAAGTCTGTGGATCCGTGGATATCGATATCACGGAGCACATCGACCGCAAGGTGCGCCGTTTCATGGGCGACGCGGCCGCGTTCACCTACA
>NW_017819666.1:0-232 GCF_001891065.2 Hippocampus comes
AAGCAAGCAACAAACAATTGCTATGACAAACAAGGTCATCACAACTGTTATTTTGGGGCTTTTCATGATTTTGGATTTGGGGTTAAAACAATATATCCAAGATAAAAAGACTCATGAAATTGCACCAGCGTATAAATACCTGTTTCAATAGGTTTACGCTTGCTTTGAGACGAGTTGAAAAGATGGCGTCGAGGCTTGATTGCTAAAACCTTAATAAAGCGCTCCAGCCTCG
>NW_017819667.1:0-232 GCF_001891065.2 Hippocampus comes
AAGCTCTACATGAGCATGTACTCGGGCATAAAGTTGAACCAAAATCTGTGTTTATGTTTTGTAAGGTCAACAACATAAAATAGGAAGGTTTTTGTGCCAGCTTTGTTTTCATGTAAGCGTTGCGTAATATCACCTAGCAAGATTTTTATCAGAAAACAGTCAACTTTGTCAGAAATACGTTCAAAAAATACCGCGGTAAATATCTTGAAGAACTATTTGACAATTTCGAAAA
>NW_017819668.1:0-232 GCF_001891065.2 Hippocampus comes
ACAATCCAGCTTCGGGAATAAACCGAAACTGCTGCAATCAAGAGATACAACACAAGATGAATTCGGGACTCCCTGATGATCATCGTTTCCTCATCCAGTTTGATAAACGGTTCAATGATCCTGCCGCACGCGCGTCTGACAATTCCGAAAACACGGTTACGCCAATAGGTGACGCCTGCCAGCCATAAGAGATATGTCTTTAAGGTGTATGGTTCGCGCATGAGTTCGCCAT
>NW_017819670.1:0-232 GCF_001891065.2 Hippocampus comes
TAGATGATTGAGAACTAAATGTAAAATGTAAAAATATAGATATTCAATGACATGTTCAAGGTACAACGTAAAAATTGTCATCCAGTAACCCTGCATTTCTCCCAACAATGCTGATTAACCTATAATCATGCATTGGTGAATTTCCTCAAAATTCATGAAATGCCAGCTGTTTTTCTCAAATTGGGAGAGCCTGTGCCAGCTATTTTTGACCATCTTGACTAATTGTGGAAGG
>NW_017819671.1:0-232 GCF_001891065.2 Hippocampus comes
ACAATTTTCTTTCCTTTTGCCTTCCCCTTGCAAATTCAACTTCCCATAGTGGGAAGTCTGCAGAGATTCGTAGATGTGGAGGGCCAGAGAGCATCCTTCAGAGTTAGTTTTTGAAATTCCTATTCTTTCAGTCTTCCAACACTCTGCAGTCCTTTCTCAAATTTAATGGAAGAGCCTTAGTTCTGCACTTCAGAAAAGTAATCTCTTCGGGTTCAATTTTCTAGGGGGATCA
>NW_017819672.1:0-232 GCF_001891065.2 Hippocampus comes
ACAAGGTGGCCACCATCGACATCCAGCACGACGCCAGTCAAAAACTCATTTGTCATGGCCAATACAACGGCCTGAGCAACGTCTTCAGCCTTTCCCACACGCCCCACGGGCAAGTTGCTACCAACCTCGGCATACATGCCTTCCCGCGCCTCATCCGGCATTGCGGCATAGGCTTCTGTCGCAACTATTCCTGGGCTGATGCAGTTCACCCGCACCCGGCCTGATAGTTCCA
>NW_017819673.1:0-232 GCF_001891065.2 Hippocampus comes
ACACGATCGGGATGCTAGTTAACTCTCTTCTTGATAGAGCGCCTAACTGAGGGGAAATTGAATCCAGACACTCCGACTCATACCCCAACGCTTGGTAGCGATGTCAATGCGGGCTAAGAGGTTGCGATCGCAACGGAGGATGCTCTCTTACTTGGGAGTTGCTGCCGGTGGCTTAGGTTGAGCAGTATCCGTAATGAAAGCCTCTGCTGCCTGGTCTTCAAGGTCAATTTTG
>NW_017819675.1:0-232 GCF_001891065.2 Hippocampus comes
ACATTCGCATTGAAGGCATTCTTCGCCTCTTTTATTACCCTTATTTGTGTTGAAATCGCGTTTAGGTGCTTTTTTTCAATAATGGTTGGCCCAAGCGTCCTTCTTTACGGAACACCATTTGCTTTTCGGTCGGCAACGACGACCGTTGAACAAACCGACCAGCCCGATTGGGTAACGCGCGGGCACGTGGCGGAGGGCGAGAAGCATGATGTGAGTATCCACGACAATGTTC
>NW_017819676.1:0-232 GCF_001891065.2 Hippocampus comes
ACATTTTGGAGGTATTTTTATGGAGTGGTGAGCATAGAAACATAAAAACGCGATTATCTCGAAACTAATTTTTTTGCACTAAATTCGAAATAACTTTGTGTTTATATACGCAAGCGATTTTGATCATTTTTGTCGGAAAATGATTGTAATAGGTGTATCTAAGTAAGTTAGTATACTCATTTACATACCACTTGAATTTTTTGTTTATGATTTTTTAAAGTTGCGATTTTCT
>NW_017819677.1:0-232 GCF_001891065.2 Hippocampus comes
AATCGTGGTGCAATGAAATTAGTTTTGAATAATGACGAAAAAACACGATGTTTGGAAAGTCACTTTTTTGGAGTTAACAGACATTATGAAAATATGAATGCAATCTGAAACGCGAAATCAAATGATTAAGACAGCACACGGTAACTTTCCCAATACAGGTATGTCGCAATCATTTTTAGAATTGTACGTTAAGAGCATTTGCATGTGAGATAGTTTGGAGATTTTTTTTTTT
>NW_017819678.1:0-232 GCF_001891065.2 Hippocampus comes
GGTGGAATGGCCGACACCCACCAACCGTAAACAGCTGCAACGTTTTTTGGGTTTTTCTAACTTGTACAGACGCTTCATTCGAAATTACAGCCAGAAGGTTCTTCCGTTAACCCGGTTGACCTCCATCAAAGTTCCGTTTAGGTGGGATTCTGACGCCGACTCGGCGTTTATGGAATTAAAGCAGGCTTTTACGAACACACCTGTACTGCAACATCCTAACCCTGACTGTTCT
>NW_017819679.1:0-232 GCF_001891065.2 Hippocampus comes
ACCACCAACGCCCCGAGGAGGAGCGAGATCAAGACCGCGCGGCTCCACCCGTCGACGGCCCCGCGCCCCGCAGCCGCGGCCGCGGCCGCGAGCAGACGGGACAGAAACGAAACCGAACTCGGAACCGCGGAGTCCAGGAGGATCTGCGTGTCCGGAACGAGGTATACGACGCCGTCGCCGTCGAAACCGCGACTCACGAGCGCAAGGTTGCCCAGCCGGTCGCCGTTCTCGT
>NW_017819681.1:0-232 GCF_001891065.2 Hippocampus comes
CATCCATCCATCCATCCATCCATGCATCCATCCACATGGGTACTATCTGGTGTTCATCTTTTCTGACCAACAATTGAGAGATAAAATAAAGCTGTTCAAAACCAGGCCTTCTACACTTTGCCATGCATCCATATGCAGTGGATGCAACATGTGCATAATTTTTGGTTTTAAGCCCCCCCACCCCCCAAAACAGTCTCCACTTTTGTTGATCCCTTTTCATAAATTGGAAAAA
>NW_017819682.1:0-232 GCF_001891065.2 Hippocampus comes
ACAGACGGCGGCTGGGTCAACTGTTCGCACTTGACACCTGCGGAGGACAGCGTGTTATGTGTTGAACGTGAGGAGTCAAAGGTCATCGCGGGTGCCCCGGTGCCACTTACTGGAAGCAGCGGCCAGCAGCGCGAGCACAACCACACAGAACATGGTTGCAATTGGAAGTGTCCCGACGGGAGCGTCTCTTCTGCCATGCCTGACTGCATGTTTTTGTAGCACACCGAAGGGG
>NW_017819684.1:0-232 GCF_001891065.2 Hippocampus comes
ACCAGGCGGTTGTAGGCAGACTGATATCTATGGATAAGGTGTAGGTCGCTGGATTGGGATAACAACGCATACTGACCTGGTTTGGAAGAGAGGCTTCTTGATTTAGCTCTTCCATATATCTCTTTTGAGGAGCCATTTCCACAGCAAAACTAGAACCAGAAGTACTTCCTGCTCCGCAATCTTGAATGGCAGCTAAAAAGTTGGCTCCACGTTGTGCTGAGAAATCAGGTTC
>NW_017819685.1:0-232 GCF_001891065.2 Hippocampus comes
ACCCATCTGCGCCGAGTGCAAGAGCATTCGTGATGACGATGGATACTGGCAGATGATCGAGAGCTACATCAGCGACCATTCCGAAGCAGAGTTCAGTCATAGCATTTGCCCTGACTGTGCCAGACAGCTCTACCCCGACCTGAAATAAAAGACAGATCCAAGCCTACGAAGACGAGATAACCTTTCTCACGTGTCTCGGCCTGTGCCCGGCTCAGGACTAGTGTCCCGCTCC
>NW_017819686.1:0-232 GCF_001891065.2 Hippocampus comes
ACCTCTTTCCGCTTCCGCCAAACTTACCAAGTTTGACATTGGTGGGATTATAGCGGATGGGCTGACTGGGTCAATATCGATAGAAATGACACAAAGCATTACGAACAAAGCACTTAGAGAGAATCAGACAGGAATGCGTTGTAAAAACTTCAGGAAAGAGTTACTGCTCGGATTTCACACTTTTTAGCTCGGTTCGGCCTTCAATCCCTTCTGCCTTGGCCCCTGCAGATAG
>NW_017819687.1:0-232 GCF_001891065.2 Hippocampus comes
GGGGTATCGTATTTGGGGTTTACAGTATGAGACAATATTTTAATATCGTGCTTATCTTTATAATGTTCTTGAATCATTCCCAAATGTTGAGTCATAGCAATACATATGCTTGGACATGTAGTAAAGAAATAATCAACTACAACAATGCTATTTTCCATGATGGTCTCATCAACCTCATTTCCATTTTCATCAATAAAATTAAATGCAGGCACCTTATGCCAAATCGTATCAC
>NW_017819688.1:0-232 GCF_001891065.2 Hippocampus comes
ACCGAAGCGCGATCCAGATGCACGTAGATGGCGTAGGTTCCATCGTCGTGTCCGATGCGCACGAGGTTGGCAGGCGGTGGTCGCGTCGGTGCATCCGCAAGACCTGCGAAGTTCGCGTACGCGATCTCTACCACCACACCCTCACGGGCCGCCATGATCCCGGTGCCGATCGGCATGGCGATGTCCACCGCATACGTGCTCGACGGATCCAGGTGCGTGATGCCCCCGTTGA
>NW_017819690.1:0-232 GCF_001891065.2 Hippocampus comes
ACTGCTCTACCGTTGGAGCTACTGGCCTAAAGGTCGGGGCCCCGGCGGTCGCCCGGCGGGACTGCGAGATATGGACCGGGGTCCGGGGTCACGCAACTCCCCGTAGCACTTTCGATCCGGGGCGCGGTGGGGCCGAGCGCCGGACCCCCGCGAGCTCCGGGCCACACCGCGGTCTGCCGGGACGAAAGGACCTCAGCGCGACTCGCGATGCAGCGTGTGACGGCCGCAGGCC
>NW_017819691.1:0-232 GCF_001891065.2 Hippocampus comes
ACTGTTTCAAATGACAACCCTAGTGATGCTCCTCCTCCATCCAGTTTTTATGTTAATTCTGAACAGCAAAAGACAGTTGAATATGAAAACCAATCATCAAACGCGATCACTGTTGAATATGAAAATCAACCAACTACAGTTTCAACTTCTGAACAAGAGAATCAGCCAGTTCAATATGAAAATCAACCAACTTCACCATCAAGCCTTACTGAATATGAAAATGTTGCAAATG
>NW_017819692.1:0-232 GCF_001891065.2 Hippocampus comes
ACGATTTTCAGGCACGTCAAAATCGGCGAGTTCCGGCAGGAGGGGTAGTAGCTTGGGTAAATCGGCTTGTAGTGCCGGGCGAATTGTATACTTGGCAGACATACGGATAGGATAACTTGCATGCGGTCGGTGTGCGACTCGCGGCTGGTAGGTATTACCGACAGCATCTAACGAAGAGGGGAATCGTATCTCAGCAACAACTCAACCTAATGTGGTCTATAAATTTTCGATG
>NW_017819693.1:0-232 GCF_001891065.2 Hippocampus comes
ACTGTGAGGTCGACATGCTAACCACTGGACCACTGATGTATTTAAAAGGACACTGGACTGTTTGTCGGAAACAGTGAAGAAGGTAACCGATCAGAACCTGAAAACTAGCTTTTGTCTGTAAATTTAGTTTTATTCTGTCAAAAAAAACCCCAAAACAACAACCCCCCCACCCCCCCAAAAAAAAGAAATGGATTGGGAGTAGAAAGGTATCTCAAATTTGGGCATATATATA
>NW_017819694.1:0-232 GCF_001891065.2 Hippocampus comes
ACGTCTCCTCGGCGATGTACGACGCGTGGGCGGCGTACGCGACCGTCGCCGACCAGGTCTTCCACTCGGAGCGCCAGACTTGGCCCAACATCGACGAAGCGCGCGACGAGGCGATCAGCATGGCCGCCTACCGCGTGATGGTGCACCGTTTCCAGAACTCTGTCGGCGCGCCGCAGAGCCTGCCCGTGATGCACGATCTGATGGACGACCTCGGGTACGACAAGACGGACAC
>NW_017819696.1:0-232 GCF_001891065.2 Hippocampus comes
ACGGCGCCCTCGACGACTATTGCGTCGACAAGACGCTCCTGATCGAGACGGCCCGACGCGTCCCGGAAGGCACGCTGCTCGTGATCGGACCGAAGGCCATGGACACGAGCGAGATCGAGGCGGAACCGAACGTCCGCTACATCGGTCAGATCCCCTACGAAGAGATCCCGGCGCACGCGGCGGCCTTCGACGTGGCGCTGATGCCGTGGCTCATGAACGAGTGGATCGAGAG
>NW_017819697.1:0-232 GCF_001891065.2 Hippocampus comes
ATAAAATCGGTACAGACATAGCGAGAAGTAAGCAAACGCGCATGATGCCAAGCGCTGTCCAGTCACCGCCGCCAATTGTTGATTTCAGGCCGCCATATTCTTGGTCCATAAGGGAGTCCGATTATTTCTCGCTCTCATCAAGTGGAACGCCGTATAGCTCCATCCGGTGGTCGACAAGCTTGAAGCCCAGTTTGCGCGCTATTTCTTCCTGAAGGCGTTCGATTTCTTCGCT
>NW_017819698.1:0-232 GCF_001891065.2 Hippocampus comes
TATGGGGCAATACCCCTTCCGGGATAACCAGGTTACAATGTATCATTTAACACAAGATGCTGTAGTACAGTGTTAGTCAAAATAATGGAAGCGTCCATTTAATAAGATGAAATGCTGCAATTGTTGTATTTGTAGTTTCCATTTTGGTATTTCAGACCTAGCAATATTCAATTACTGTACATCACTAATTGAAGTGCCGTGACATGCTATCATTCAGTCTAGTTGGGGAAGA
>NW_017819700.1:0-232 GCF_001891065.2 Hippocampus comes
ATAAGTAAGTTTTTAGTTACAGACATCTCCCCTTAACACAGTTAGAGGATTTATTTGCAAGGTAAATCAGAATGCTAAATAGCACAATATCAGAAAGTTGGAAAACACGGGAAAACCGAAATTGAAAATTCAGGTGAGGTAAAAAAACAAGAAAAACTAAACTGTGAATTTGAGAGTGGAGAGGTGCTGCTGAAAACAGAACATTTGATAAGAATATTGATGGATTTACACA
>NW_017819703.1:0-232 GCF_001891065.2 Hippocampus comes
ATACTATCCATGACAATCTCGGCAAAGGTGAGAGTCCCTCGGTATTTGCCGAATACGGCGAGGCGGCGGCTGTTCATTATATCGATGACAGAGGACAAATCTGTGACCCCCCCGGGACACCGAAAGGGGCGAACATTGAGGGCATCAAGGTGTCGCACGAAAAGATCGACCTGGCGGCCTTTGAATTTGTAGAGGTCCCGCTGACGAGCGCGGAGAAGCTGACCGAAAGTCA
>NW_017819704.1:0-232 GCF_001891065.2 Hippocampus comes
ATATGTTCTTGGGTTATCTTGCAAAGGCCGCGAGTTGGGTTCGACAAAGTCAAGTTCCAAACCTAGAACCATCGCCCTGACCAGCATCATTTTACCGGCAATATACTTGGCGGAAAGACACAATAATACAGTTTGACCTGGGAGCAATTGAAAATAATCTCCTGTAGCCCTCGCAGAGTTGATGCATTGATTTTTTTGTATAGCTATTGTTTTGGGTTTACCAGTACTACCC
>NW_017819705.1:0-232 GCF_001891065.2 Hippocampus comes
ATATAGCTAATTTTGCCTATGGTGTGAGTACTGCAGATGTGGACGCAGATGGAGATCTGGACATCCTATCTGCCTCCTTTAATGACGATACCATTGCCTGGTATGAAAATGATGGGGCACTTACTCCTTCTTTTACACGCAGGGTTATTACTACTTCAGCGGATCGCGCTCGAACTGTTACTGTAGGAGATATCGATGGGGATGGCGATCTGGACGTTCTATCTGCCTCTTC
>NW_017819706.1:0-232 GCF_001891065.2 Hippocampus comes
ATAGCTGGCGCAGCGGTGTTACGGCATCTGGCGCACTGATGTTGCCGGACACCACTTCCGGCAGGAGCGGCTGGAAAACGAAATAGTTAGTCCGGTTAATCAGTTCGATTTCGGTCTCTTTCGGAACTTGCTTGCGCAGGTAACGCGCGGCAAAGGCACCAGCAAAGCCTCCTCCGACGATGACAATTCGTTGACGTGGCACGTAAGAACCTCCCGGGTTGCAAACAAGCAG
>NW_017819708.1:0-232 GCF_001891065.2 Hippocampus comes
ATATATAACGTGCCAGCGTGGTGAACGCGGCAACATTCTTCAGGCACACCTTTTTGCCCTTCTTTGTCAAACTGTGCAACTCCAACCACCTACATGTAAACACCACCAAGACCAGGGAAATCGTGGTGGAAATCACGAGGCCCAGACCTCACCCTGAACCCGATGTCATAAATGTTTGTTGTCAGTGTGGAGATTGCACAGATTTACCTGGGTTTGCATCTGGATGAAAGGC
>NW_017819709.1:0-232 GCF_001891065.2 Hippocampus comes
ATCATCGCTGTGGCCGTGACAAGGAAAAACACATTTCCTGGCTGCTGTATCAACTTTCCATCCATAGAGGGTGCTAATAGACTGAAACAATCAGGAGTAGTCGCAGTACAGTACAAGTGGGTTCTATTGTCGCCTGCAAATGTATGTGTGAATGGCGGAACATGAAACTTGACGGCAAAATATTTAGCTTGACCTATTTTTGTGTTCGACTTGGACTTGGTCGACTTTTTTT
>NW_017819710.1:0-232 GCF_001891065.2 Hippocampus comes
ATCCACATGTTCAATTCGTTACCATTGATTTGAATCGTGGAGAATTCTTTCGGCACCATTTCATACCCTTTTAACTTTTTGGCCAGTTGCTCGTTATCCTTGATACTTTTCAACTGTTTTCCGTCGGATGCCCGGTGCAAGGTAAATTCGGGAGGGGTGTTTGCATTGGAAAACGTATTGATATAATAGGTATAATCAGAACTAAATGCAGCAGCATTGGTTCCTTCATTGG
>NW_017819711.1:0-232 GCF_001891065.2 Hippocampus comes
ATCCTGCCGACGGAAGCCGAAATCGCTCGGCTCTCGAACATCTCCCGTAGGTTTGTTGGCATCGAGTTGGGAGATCAAAAGGCTGACTTCATCAGGTCTCGGCTGGAGATTCATCTTAAAAATCTAGGACTTCAATCCTATGGAGAATACTGCGAGCATCTCGAACGCGCAAACTCAGCGCAGGACCGCCAGGACTTTTCCGAAGCATTGACAACCAACACCACCCGTTTCT
>NW_017819712.1:0-232 GCF_001891065.2 Hippocampus comes
ATCCGTCGATCAGGGTCTCGGCTCTGGTGATTTCAGCGCGCAGCGTCCTGCGCAGGCCCGCCATCTGCGCGCGGCGCAGCTCCCACCCATGAGCGAACATGTCCCGCACGAGACCGAGAAGGTCAGACGAGGGGCGAAGGGTTTTCAGGAGCGTCTCGAAATCCCCTTCCAGGTCATCACGCCGGATCGACTTGCCGTAGCTGGGGCGGTCTTTCGTGTGGCAGAGGTTATA
>NW_017819714.1:0-232 GCF_001891065.2 Hippocampus comes
ATCATGGTTTATTCACTATCAAGCTAGGAAAGCCACAGAAAGAGCAGCAGTGCCAAACTCAGGGTCACAGCACACAAGGGGAGGTTCGAGCAACTAGTCTCAGTTTCAGCTACAATGGATCGAAATATCAGATGGTTGAAAATAAAATCTGAGTCTAGTGCCACAAAGATCAGGGCTCTACAGGCGTCGAGAGGATAGAAACAGAGGGCAGTGGATTAGGGCAAAGAGACTG
>NW_017819715.1:0-232 GCF_001891065.2 Hippocampus comes
ATCCAGTTGAAGGTCACACAAGTAGCACCAAAGTGTTACTCGTTGTGGAATTAACATACCGGTACATGATGTTGCAACGCAAAAATGACTTTTCGTACAGAACTGTGAGGTGGATATGCTAACCACTAGTGCACTGTGCCGCCAGGACCATAACATTCATTCGTAAATTCTCCTGCATTCGCATCATAGATAAAATTAGTGTAATACGCTTTCGATTCATTAATTTTTGTCT
>NW_017819716.1:0-232 GCF_001891065.2 Hippocampus comes
ATCGCATTTGGACCGCAAACTCACCACCATTCTCATAGCCGATGTGGTCGGGTACAGCCGGCTCATGGCTGCCGACGAGGCCGGCACTTTGGCGTCGCTGCACAGTCAACGGCGTGAGATCATCGAGCCCAAAACGGATCATTACGGGGGGCGGGTGGTCAAGCTGATGGGCGACGGCACGCTGATGGAATTCGGCAGTGTGGTGGATGCAGTGAACTTTGCCGTCGACGTG
>NW_017819717.1:0-232 GCF_001891065.2 Hippocampus comes
ATCTTTCGTTCAATAATAAATACGACCCAAGATATTTTGGTCAGCAAGTTCCTTGTATGGGGAACAAAGAGTTTCTTGTCTCTTAAGCAATCTTGATGAAAAGTTCAGAGAAAATACCCCAGCAGTTCAAAAAGACGAATCTGGGCCACGCAGGCATGGACGCCGACGACCTCATGCTGGTCGATGAAGCCGATCAGCTGATCCGAGGATCAACACCTGGGGTTGGGCCATC
>NW_017819718.1:0-232 GCF_001891065.2 Hippocampus comes
ATCGGACTGTTTTGCAGATATGTTCTTGCGCCCTTTTTTCGGAAGCAGCAGGTCGGTTGCCTCATTCACAAATTGCACCAACTCTACATCGGTCTGGGCGGCGTAGTTCCAGAAGCTGGGCCGGATCCCATCTGAGATTTGCGCGCGCCGCATTGCGGCATCGATCTTTTCACCGTCGTCTGGCACCACTTCCGCCGACCCGCCCCGCAGCTGGATCAGAGCGTTGGCCAAG
>NW_017819719.1:0-232 GCF_001891065.2 Hippocampus comes
ATTCCTACTTAATTTTTGAAAATAAATTGTTCATTCTTGTTGTGCCATCAACTGCATGGCCAGAGATTCGAAGAAAATTTGAGAATCTGGAGTAAAATTTTACTGAAATCCTTAGGAAGAAGTGAAAAGGATTATGTGGATGAATGCTATCCAACCAAAACATTTTGATCACAAGCCTAATTCAGTAATCTGCTGTCAGCATTTGCAGAAGGTAAGCCAGGTATTCCTACAT
>NW_017819720.1:0-232 GCF_001891065.2 Hippocampus comes
ATCGGGGGTCGTGATGAATGCCTGCTGACTTCGGTCCTTCATGACACGAAGCAAGGCTTCAACAACGTCTTGAGGAACTGGTCGCTCAAGAGCCTCGACGAATGCGATTCGCTCATCAAGCGGCTTCGATTCATCGACGATGTCCTTAACCCTCGGATCTTGTGCTTGGCCACGAGGTTCGTCGGACGACGAACCACAAGCTCCAACCACGAAGCCGAGGATCAGAAAGAGC
>NW_017819721.1:0-232 GCF_001891065.2 Hippocampus comes
ATTCGTCTGATTTTAATTTACCCTTCTAACTCGCGTAGTATGTCTTGAGCATCTTCAGTAATCCTAGCATAGCAACCGTAGGCCCATCTTGCGAAGAAAAACAACGCAATTAAGGTTATGGGAATAAACCACAATAAATTAGTACTATCCCCTTCAAAAAAGTCTTTCCCTTTACTGATTTTTAGCATCACTGGTATTATTACGAACATTAAAATGACTGATGCCACTATAC
>NW_017819722.1:0-232 GCF_001891065.2 Hippocampus comes
ATTTATAGCCAGCACAAATTAGAGCATCAGGTCTTATTTTGGCTACGGAAAAAGGGAGGGCGCCAATGGTTTGACTTCCATCAATAACCAACAACGAATCATAAGACTTTGCTTTTACGCTTATGGCTTCTATATTAAATAAGCTCCCATTAGACCAATGGATATTTCCTATTGCTATTAATGCCGTTTTTTTATTGATTGCATTTAAAATAGCAGCATTCCATTGCTCTAC
>NW_017819724.1:0-232 GCF_001891065.2 Hippocampus comes
GGAATTTTTAATGCAGGAGAGCCCTTTGCACAGGGATAAAAAAATTGTGGACATGTTTTATTTTTTTTCTTTGCTTTCTTTGCAGTTGAGGAGTGGATCTCTTATTAATCTGTATTTGAGCATTAAAATATAATAAAATACTCTTCCATCCATTGGATCAATCCCCCCAAAAAGTGTACGCAAATATTTTGTCCTGAATTAAATTGGCATTTTTGTCATATATCTAGTTAGG
>NW_017819725.1:0-232 GCF_001891065.2 Hippocampus comes
ATGCAGCGTGACACCGGACCAGAAATTGTCATCATCGGCGCTGGCATCATCGGCATCAGCGCCGCGCTTGAATTGCAACGGCGCGGCAGACAGGTGCTGGTGCTTGATCGCGAAGGGGTGGGGGCAGGGGCCTCGAAAGGCAACGCCGGGGCGTTTGCCTTCACCGATTTCGTGCCGCTGGCCACACCGGGGATCATGCGCAAGGCGCCGAAATGGCTGCTCGATCCGTTGG
>NW_017819728.1:0-232 GCF_001891065.2 Hippocampus comes
ATGCCGGATCAATTCACGCTTTCAGCCTATGCGGACTTGCTGCCCGAGGATCCAAGGCCAGATTTCTTGCAAATCGCGCTTATCTCATCGCATGCGCCCTGGACACCAATTCCAGAAATGGTGCCGTGGGAGGCTGTTGGCGATGGGACAATTTTCAATGAAATGGCAGCACAGGGTCCAACGCCTCGTGAACTTTGGAAAGACCGTGACAATGTCCGCGATGCCTATCGCC
>NW_017819729.1:0-232 GCF_001891065.2 Hippocampus comes
ATGCCCGTTTCTATGATCGACTGAGTTCAAATGCCCCGCCTCTCCCGCCGCCAGCACGGCGGCATCCAGTCTCGGGATCATATCACCCCCTCTTTCCCAAGTCTGGCGCAGCCGCCCCGGCGATGCTAGGACCAATGCAACAGGGCGAGACGGGGACGCAAGGATATGCGGCGCAAACTGGCGGCAGGCAATTGGAAAATGAACGGCGATACAGCCCTTCTGGGTGAATTGG
>NW_017819730.1:0-232 GCF_001891065.2 Hippocampus comes
ATGCTGGTCGCCGGGCCTGTGCTGCTCTGTGCATCGTTCACCGTCACCTCACCGTTCACCGAGGCAAAGTCGATGCTGTCGAGCGCATGGCGTTCACCGCCCAGGATGACACCGGACGCGATGCCGTTGTCCGCGATCGCGTGCTCGCGAGTGCGCGGCTCTGCGGCACGCCAGTTGACGAACTCCATGGCGATACCGACGCTGTCGATGGCATCTATGATCTGTTCGCGAG
>NW_017819731.1:0-232 GCF_001891065.2 Hippocampus comes
ATGTCCGCCAACGACATCGACATCGAGCAGGACGGCCAGGTCGTCACCGCCAAGCTGCACCAGGCCGAGGTCGCCTTCAGCCAGATGCAGGACCTCGTCGACGCGTGCATGGACAAGATGCGCTGCGACAAGGCCCAGCACTTCGTCTTCGACATGTCCGACGTCGAGTTCCTCGCCAGCGCCTGCCTCGGCTCGCTGGTGCAGCTCTTGCAGGACATCGAACAGCACCGCG
>NW_017819732.1:0-232 GCF_001891065.2 Hippocampus comes
ACGTATATTATGTAAACGTCATTACGAGTCATGTCTTTTTTAAATGAGAACACTTGACACTGCTTTCAAGGCGTAAAGTATTGAGTTTTGCTGTGGAATATGTCTGAACAAACTTATGCCTTTTCTTCCTGTAAATATTGCGTTATAATATACAGTATATTAATAATACATTAAATGCATTTCACAAAACGAATGCTTTTATTGCTGCGGGTCTTTGGGGGCGGGGCTATGA
>NW_017819734.1:0-232 GCF_001891065.2 Hippocampus comes
CTTTCAAAAAGATGCCACGCCCTCAGTCAGGACTTGCGTTTTCCAAAACGGCTGACTGGATGGATAATCGTCGTCACACACTGTGCTAGCGTGAAATGCTAGTGCTAATTCAAATGAGTGTGTACGTGTGCGGGTGTGTGTTTGTGTGTGTGGCATCCAATCATCTCACTCGTGTCTCGCTCTTAATTCAGTGTGAGTCCGTCAAGGTCAGATGACTCACTTACACGCACGC
>NW_017819736.1:0-232 GCF_001891065.2 Hippocampus comes
ATGGCGAGTATGGAGAATTCAGCCTAGTTTCTGAAGCCCCCCATGAAGATAAAGCAGCAGAAATCCATGCTGGGTTGCCAATTGCTTCATTCGCCGCCGCTCATCTCATCGAAGCAACACAACGGCTCCTATCTGACGCTCAAAAGCAACCCTTATTCCGACCGCTCACACCTAGAGAACATGAATGTTTAATGTTGATTGCAGCAGGTAAAACGAATATGCAGACAGCTCG
>NW_017819737.1:0-232 GCF_001891065.2 Hippocampus comes
ACACAGCCTGCTTCCTTAGCCCACCGGGAATGAGACAAAAAAGGAGCAGGCTTGGAGAATGTTCAGGAAGAAAGTTGAGATACAGTATTTGGTGAGTGGATTGATTTGTTTCCAGCTGTTGAAGTGTCAACCAAGATAGCATTTTGCAGCCAAGATAACCACAGGTCATGAGATTGACTGCTAATGTTCAAACTTTTTCTTTGTGTTAGAGGACAAGAAGGAGCCCCACTTC
>NW_017819738.1:0-232 GCF_001891065.2 Hippocampus comes
ATGTTCAATCACGAATATACAGGGGCTCAGTGTAGTTACAGTGTATACTCAATTTATGCTTAAATACCATAACTCCCCATGAAAGTACCCCCAATTCCAATGTCCGTTCCATAATTCCCATCAAAATTTTCCAGTGTGGAAGATTTCCCAAATTCCCTATCCCCAACCCATGGAAATTGACCAACGTTTTTCCAGACGTTTGCTATCAACAACATTTTTAGGGGGCATCATA
>NW_017819740.1:0-232 GCF_001891065.2 Hippocampus comes
ATGGTGCGGAAGATGGTCCGGGTGACGGTAAAATGTTCGACGAGCGCACCAACAAGCAGATGAAGCAATATGGTGCCAATCTTGTGCATTACATTACGCCCGAGGGCGAGAACGCAGCCTGGGCCAATGCGCTTCACAGCACCGGCGGGCTTCTGGTTGGTACATTCCACAAGGCCAAGCATATTGGTAAAAACACATGGAATAGCCTGAAAAGCACAGCAGGCGGGCGCAC
>NW_017819741.1:0-232 GCF_001891065.2 Hippocampus comes
ATGGGAGCCGAATTCGCTCTTTTCCGTCGAGGCCCATTGACCATGGCACCGTCTCAGCTTGGTGCGTTTGCTCGATCTGATCCGTCGTACGAAACACCGAATGTTCAATACCACATTCAACCCCTGAGTTTGGATAAGTTTGGCGAGCCTTTGCACAGTTTTCCGGCGATCACCGCGTCAGTGTGCAATCTCCGCCCCACCTCACGCGGCCATGTAACCGTCGTCAATGCCG
>NW_017819745.1:0-232 GCF_001891065.2 Hippocampus comes
AGATAATCATGGAATAATTAATAACTATTTCTATGCTCCAGATTTTAATAGAAAATATTCTTTAAAAGATAGGAAAAGTGTACAAGATGGCAGGTTTTATGGAGGTGAGCCTATATGGAATACGGCTAGAAAAGCAGGTATAAAAACTGCATCATATTTCTGGGTAGGTTCTGAAGCTAAAGTAAACGGAAAACAACCAGACATTTGGAAACCATATGATCACGATGTTAGC
>NW_017819747.1:0-232 GCF_001891065.2 Hippocampus comes
AGATAGGACATCAAATCGATCCTTTGCCTGGCCGGAACGTCCGGCAGGCGGATCAGGCCATGGTGCGGAAGGTCTCGAGAAAAGATCAGGTGACCGAAATCCGTGTCAATCGTGATCAGGATCCGTCGCTCCTGGTGCGCTTTTTCGAGCAATGCCGAGTCGCCCGGATCCGGGCCGAGGGAAGGGGCGGAAACCACGTCATGCCCGAGATCCTGCAGGAAGTCGGCGACCC
>NW_017819750.1:0-232 GCF_001891065.2 Hippocampus comes
AGATAGATAGATAAGGAATGTGCATTTTCTTTTCCAGCTTTTCCAGCTTTGTCCCACATTCCAAAAAACATCTATGTTACATTAATTGAAGACTGAATTGTCCATTGATGTGAATGTGAATGATTCTTTGTCAAACTGTGCCCTCCAATGCTCTGACGGCCAGTCCAGGGTTTACCCCGCAACTCTCCCAAAGTCACCTGGGATCTACTTCCGCTCACCTGCAACCCAAATG
>NW_017819752.1:0-232 GCF_001891065.2 Hippocampus comes
AGCAACAAAAAAGATCATCTGCTTTGAAAAAGCGACTGTACTGATCCAGGTTATCAAAATCGATAATATGCTGTTCTAGTTTCTTATGATTAAGGGGTAACTTTTTACGCCCTAATGAAATCACTTTTGCATAATTATCTGAATCCAGCAAAAGTCTTAGGCAATAGCCACCAATCAATCCGCTAGCCCCTAAAAGAACAGCGACTTTATTGCTTTTGCGAATCACTACTGC
>NW_017819753.1:0-232 GCF_001891065.2 Hippocampus comes
AGAGGCTAGCAACCAAGGGAGAATGTTTGGGTCTCCACTTCGACACCTGTCCGTCTCTCACACCGTCCAATCATGTCAGCTTGGGGAGGGAGCGAGGGAGGAAGGGGGTGGGGGGGCGCACGCCTCGATGAGGGCAAGGGGAGGGTCGCTTTGTAATCTGGTCACAGGAGACAGGTTTAAGGCTCACTGAGTTTAAGCGTCTCAACGCCGTTACTAATCTTTTCTCGCGCAG
>NW_017819754.1:0-232 GCF_001891065.2 Hippocampus comes
AGCATAATTTTGTTTTGACATGTTTTGTTGTAGCTGCTTTATAGCGTGTTTTGCTTTTTGTGACGGACGGACGGACGGGCGAATGGACGTACGGACGTACGGACACCATTGTGAAAATAATGACCACGTAACGGCCGGGGCCTGGTGGGTCAAAAACAAGCACTGTTTGTATTCCTTGCTAGAAGCTTGAAAGTGATTGGCCTTGTCAACTGTGATAAGTGGAACAATACTG
>NW_017819755.1:0-232 GCF_001891065.2 Hippocampus comes
AGCACCGTGGCGCGGTTCGCGCCGCTTCTGCTGATTGCGGGCGCGCTTACGCTGTTTTTTGCGCTGGGCCTTCAGCGCTATTTCTCCCTCGATGTTTTGCGCGAGAACCGAGAGGTCTTGATCGCCTGGCGAGACGGCAATCCGGGGTTGGCTTTGGCGGTCTTTATTGCCGCTTACGCCGCGGCAGTTGCGATCTCATTTCCGGGTGCCTCGATCCTGACAATCTTTGGTG
>NW_017819756.1:0-232 GCF_001891065.2 Hippocampus comes
AGCTCATCTGGTCAGCGAGGAATTGAGTTTGAGACCAATGGCGATACGATTACTTTTAGGATCAATGCCAGGATTCTACGCAACGCGGAGACGATTTTTATTGGGGCAGAGGGACTCCCACTTAATGAGTTTATGCCTTCTCCAAGTCTGCCAACGCTTACGGCTGTTACTGAGTTTACTCTTTCTGTTAATGACGCAAGAGTGCTAGGGTTTGCTGAACCGACACCTGGTG
>NW_017819757.1:0-232 GCF_001891065.2 Hippocampus comes
AGCTCTTGGACGAGCTCGGGCTGCTTTACGTCATCCTCCCCGAGCTGCGAGGGCTGGAGGGACTCGAGCGTCGCATCGGCGCGCTGGATGCTTTGGGGCCGGGGCAGCGCGCCGCGGCCTTCGCGATCCTCCTCGACGACCTCTCGGACGCCTTGCCCGTCCCCCGGGCCCGTGCGGCCGTCGACGTCTTGAAGAGACTGCGAGCGTCCAACGCGTTGGTGGATGCGGTGCG
>NW_017819758.1:0-232 GCF_001891065.2 Hippocampus comes
AGCCTCGACGGCAAACGGGAACTCGCGGTGGTAGGCCATCACCACCACGGCGCCGGAGATTGACGCGCCAAAGAACGACATGGCCAGCGCCAGCGCCGACAGCTGCCGCACGTGCCGCGGCACCGCAAGGCGCCGCCGCCCCAGCGACGGCAACCAGATCCGGTTCCGCCGCCGGTCGGGCTGCCGCAAGTCGACAATGTCGGCCATCTCCACGTCCTTGGAGCGCGACGCG
>NW_017819759.1:0-232 GCF_001891065.2 Hippocampus comes
AGCTGGCCGACTGCATTCCGTCCGTCTCTGTGCAATGTCTTCCTCCAACCGTTGTTGACACAACACACGAGCTAGGTCGCCGTCATTGACATGCTTTTCGTTTCAACTCTTTCAGGGGTGGAAGGCGACCAGTCCTTCCCCCGTTAATCGTATTCACGACGGGAGACAAAAAGACGAGAGCGAGAGAACATGGTCAGGCTTGGAGGGGCACGCCGTACATATGCAACCCCCC
>NW_017819760.1:0-232 GCF_001891065.2 Hippocampus comes
AGTCCGCCGTGCCGAGATGCGTGAAACCGAGTCGACCCGTGCCCTTCCACTGTTCGAAACGAAGTTCGAAGGTCGCATTCGAGCCCACCGCGAGCACCGCTTCCCCAGACTGGTTCGGGTCCCCCGAAACGATGAACTCCATGGTCTTGTCTTTGAAAGTGGTCCCAAAGTCGAACGGCACGCCGTTCGAGCCATCCAGAATCGCTGGGATGGTGCGTTTCACCAGCGACCC
>NW_017819761.1:0-232 GCF_001891065.2 Hippocampus comes
AGTCACCTGAAAATAAATGAGGTCCGGCGCTGGGGCTGCCGGACCTCAACCATGCAAGGCGGGCAAGACGTAGCTGCCGCTCCCGCCCGCCTCACATGACCCCTTACCCGTCGGTGACAGGCATCAGGCCTGCTTCTTGCGCGGCGGTGATTTCGGCATCATCCAGCGCACCATCGGCATTGAGATCCATGGCTGAAAACTGCTCGGCCGTGATGTCAGGATAGACGGCCTG
>NW_017819762.1:0-232 GCF_001891065.2 Hippocampus comes
AGTCAACAATAGACGAGGTACATTTTGGAAAATGTAGCAGCTACAAAGACCCTGCTAAGCAATACAAGCCGAACAGTCATTTCAGAAAAACCAAACAAATCGAGAGAGGAAAGTGACACGTGTAGAAATGAAATTCAAAGCAAGAAACTACTACAGTAAACCCAGTGGGCGTGGCGTCGTCAATTACCGTGACGCGTTGGTTTACGATATAGGCCCGCCCCCCTTCCCCCGC
>NW_017819763.1:0-232 GCF_001891065.2 Hippocampus comes
AGTTTGAATGGTCAATACTGGATGATATGCAGCTAATTCAATCCCCTTCATAACTAAGACCTGTGGTTTGAAGGTTGCTGATAGATTTTGGATAGACCTTTTGCCAAGAAAAGAACTGTGGTGTTCGGGTCAATTTGAGCAATCCCAAATAGAGTAAGAGGTTGACCAGTAATGCTCCTAAAACCATGATAAAACTGAAAGAGAATATAATGACCATTAAAGACCCTATGAC
>NW_017819764.1:0-232 GCF_001891065.2 Hippocampus comes
AGATGATCGAAATCGGCACGGGCGGCGGCTCGATTGCGGAAATCGATACGCTCGGACGGCTGAAGGTCGGCCCCAAAAGCGCCGGATCGGCCCCGGGGCCCATCTGCTACGGCCAAGGCGGGCTGCTGCCGACGGTGACCGATGCGGATCTGATGCTCGGCTATCTGAACCCGGATTTCTTTCTGGGCGGCGACATGACGCTCGACCTGGATGCCGCCGGCAAGGCCATTGC
>NW_017819765.1:0-232 GCF_001891065.2 Hippocampus comes
AGTTGTTTAGAACCCATCCTTACTCAGAAAAGCGATGGGATAGCATAGCGACAGTCGCTCGCGAAGAGGGTTGGCTTTTGTCTGGGGAGAATACGCCACTAAAGCATTAGGGAGCTAATTGGAATTACTAAAGCTTAAATGGTTTTGGCTTAACAACAGCTCTATGCCTGCCTATCGGCCATAGTTGGCGGGCATGAGAAATTCAAATGGAGACGCTTCACTACCGCGCTCA
>NW_017819766.1:0-222 GCF_001891065.2 Hippocampus comes
CACACACACACACACACACACACACACACTACCGTTTACCACTTTGCACCCCTCTGTAGTGGCTTCAAAATACCATTCCAAGAATTTTCTATTATCAACTCTAAGCAGTGGGGAGCATCACCTTCATGATCTTTTCATCTCCAGGGGGTTAATTTGTTGCTTTGTCAGCCTTTTCAATTCTTATTGGATGCTCGCTATTCCTCCGTGAATTGTGCGTGTGAT
>NW_017819767.1:0-232 GCF_001891065.2 Hippocampus comes
AGTGCCGGGCCACGAGCAGGGCACCACCTTCGGCGAGGCCGGCGCCAATCCCTACGAGGTGCGGCCCGATCTGCAGTTCTTCCGGGTGCACGACGGCCGGGCCATGGCCTGGAGCTCGTCGCGTCGCATCGACGACGAGAAGATCTTCATCCGGATCAACTACCAGTTCATGCCGAACGGCAGCTTTCACTCCTATCTCTTCGAGGACGGTAAGGAGCGCAAGCACTTCAGC
>NW_017819768.1:0-232 GCF_001891065.2 Hippocampus comes
AGGAATTTACACATGTTTGTTTATATTTACTACTGATTTTCCAGAAGTAATTTATTGTACATGGATTTTCACGCATTCTTCGCATTTTTCTGGCATCGCATGTAATATTTCCCTACATAATCTCATGGAAACACACTTTATATTTATGCATTTAAAAAATATCCATACATATTACTTCACTCGCAAAACTTAGTCATGATCACATACTTTTAACAATATCACATTTCGATAG
>NW_017819769.1:0-232 GCF_001891065.2 Hippocampus comes
CTCATTGGTAGAGTTGAGCTGCAATGGAGCGGAAGAACCTGATTAGTCGCTGGATGGTGGAAAAGCAAACGACAACAAGATAAAGCTCACCAGATCCAGTTTAGATGCCGGCCAGATGGTTTGGTTGAGTTTCCCTAGAAACCAGGCCAGACGCACATTCCTGGAGATGCGATACTCCTCTTTCATCAGCAGGTAGATATGCTCGGCATCCTCCACCTGGACACACGACAGG
>NW_017819770.1:0-232 GCF_001891065.2 Hippocampus comes
AGTGGACATTGGAATAGAAGTGCAGAACTCGAAATAGAACATGAGATTAAGCCATTGAAAGCCCGTGGTTAGAATATTACAAGAGAAACATTTGTGAAGTCTGACAGGTGCAAAAGCTTCTCGGGAGATTTTTCTTGCGTTTCCCTTTCATTTTATATCATTTGAAGAAAAATCTTGCGGTAAACAGGGTGTCTAAATTAGATGTTTGCAACAGCTTTAAAAAAAAAAAAAA
>NW_017819772.1:0-232 GCF_001891065.2 Hippocampus comes
AGGAGAAAAACGATGCAAGTCGGTGGAGAAAAAGCAAATGTGTCAATTGCAGGTCCAGCTACCAAACCACTTCTCGGGTAGCCCAAGAAATTATCTCAGAAAAAGAATTCGGGAACAACGATCACCACGACCGCCAAGTCCAAGCCACCCACAACCAAATGATGTTGCTCTATTGTGAATATAAAATTAATAATTAAGTTTTAAGTCTCCAAGGGGTTTTGGGGTTTTGGGG
>NW_017819774.1:0-232 GCF_001891065.2 Hippocampus comes
AGGTATAGACGACCCCAATAATATTATAGATAGAGGCGCTGCAGCTGTAATTCACCTAAATAATCTAGCACTTGCATCTTCTGGGAACTATCGTAAATTTAGAGTTGATCCAAATACGGGCGAAAAGTATGTACATACGATTAATCCAAAAACAGGATTCACAAAAAATGCTAAAGTATTAGCAACAAATGTAATTGCCAAAGACTGTGCTACAGCAGATGCTTTTGCAACA
>NW_017819775.1:0-232 GCF_001891065.2 Hippocampus comes
AGGTTGGATAGAGGTTATTACCGTTGGGTTGGAAGTAATGTTACCAGCCTATTCGTTGAAGATGCTTCTTGGATAAGGTTACGCGATGTGACCTTGAGTTATAGACTACCTAAATCTTTAATTGAGAAACTTTCATTACAAAATTTAGAAATAAGTATTACTGGAAGGAATATTTGGCTCGATACTGATTACAGTGGAGTGGATCCGGAGGCTAATTCATTTGGTTCAAGCA
>NW_017819778.1:0-232 GCF_001891065.2 Hippocampus comes
CAAACCCTTTTTCATAGCTATAAGCACTTGTTTGTTCTTTTTGAGAGCTTAGCCAATTTTCATATTGTTCGCTTACTAGTTCTAATAATTTGGATTTAGTCATAACTTTTTTTATATAAATATATAAATTATGCGACAATTTGTCGTACACCCTTCTTTAACCATGAAGGAATCAGTTCGTTTAAATACCCCCACGTCTGGATACATAATGCCTAAACCTAGTTCTGGTGAG
>NW_017819779.1:0-232 GCF_001891065.2 Hippocampus comes
CAAAATCATCTTGGAAACTCTTGCTCCCAAAATTGACTTTAAAGTCGGTGATGCTTGGCCAACTCATATGGTCTGGATCTGACGATTCATCCTCCTCCAAAGACCAATACTCCCAAGCTCGTTCCTTGTGGATACCGAAGTTGCGGTGCAACAAATGACCAACCAAATGATCAAGGTGTTCCTTCGTGAAAGCGTGGTAGCATAGATTCCAGTCTTCATCATGCGTCGCGAC
>NW_017819780.1:0-232 GCF_001891065.2 Hippocampus comes
CAAACATTTGTATTTAATGGAAGCAATGAATATACCGTTAGTGGCCTTAGCTCTGGTATTGGGCAAACAATTGCTGTTAGGGATGTGAACGGGTGCGAAGAGGTAGAAATCATTGACATTCAAACACCGTTACAATTTACTGCCATACAAACCTTAGCTTTAGATTGTGAGCCTGGAATTGCTGCAAATGCAGAAATAGAAATCACAGTAATAACTGGGTCCGGCAATTATG
>NW_017819781.1:0-232 GCF_001891065.2 Hippocampus comes
CAAAGAACATAATACCCACAGCAATAAAAACGCCCAAGACAGCCGCCAATAATTCTCTTAAAAATTTCATTTGTTGTTTTCTATTTTTTAATTGTTAAATGGAATTCACCATTATAAATTTTAGTAGTTAGATACCAAAATTGTTATGGCTCATTTCATTTATAGTTTTTCGTTGCTTTTAATTTCCATTTTTAAGTAAGTCTGCAAACGCTTAAAAAAGTTACAATTAAAC
>NW_017819782.1:0-232 GCF_001891065.2 Hippocampus comes
CAACCCGGACTTTACCGTTGCGATGTTCGAGACGGCCGGGCCCCACGGCGAGCTCACCGGCGCCATCACGCGGTATCGCTTCAACTTCTCGGGCCGCTACGTGTTCTACACCGGCCGGGCACGCGTGCCGAGCGTCCACGGCCGCACCCCGACCCAGACGACCTACGAGCCGGCCGGCCCTTCCATCACCGAGCAGGAAGACCACTGCCTCATCCTCCGGCAGGACCCCTGG
>NW_017819783.1:0-232 GCF_001891065.2 Hippocampus comes
CAACCCCCGGCCCAAGCAAGCCGGTCCCGATCACGCACTCTTCGAAGCCGGACGCTCCGCCCGCCGCCAAAACCGCGGCAGCAGCATCGGGACCCTTCGCCGGTAGTCCGCATACGAATCCCGGTGCAAGAACAGCAGCTCCCGCTCCTCGATCTGCAGCGCGACGAGCACATACCCCGTAAACGTCCCCGCAAACACGAAGTGCCCCAACGTCATCAGCGGCACCGACCAG
>NW_017819784.1:0-232 GCF_001891065.2 Hippocampus comes
CAACTCTGTCTATGGCATGTTGGATCAATACTCGACCGATGCCTGTACCTATAAACTCTGGTTCTACAAATAAAGCATGCAACTCAAAAACCTTTGGGGAAAGTTGGGCAAGCGCATAAAAACCTGTAGTCACTTCGTCATTAGCAGCCGCAATTACATCCAGTTCACCCGTTTTGATTTGCTGCGGTGTAAGCGTCAACTCTTTGCGGCAAGCGCGCATAAATTCATCTGA
>NW_017819785.1:0-232 GCF_001891065.2 Hippocampus comes
CAACGACGGCAACAACGGGGAGGCGATCTTCGGTCTGCCCGGAATCCCCGGAGACGTTCGGATCACTACGCCCGGGGGGACTCCGGGCTTCACGGTCCAGACCAACGACCTGTCCTCGTTTCACGCGGTTCAGTTCTTCGACGACAGGATCGCGATCAACCCGGATGGCGCGGTGGAAGAGCTTGTGGTGAAGGACGACGGTTTCGTCGGTATCGGGACGAATGACCCGCAG
>NW_017819786.1:0-232 GCF_001891065.2 Hippocampus comes
CAATAAGTGTCAGTATTGTGGATTCCGGAGGTGCAACATGGCCGAGAAACCTTCAGACAAATCCTTAAAGCGCCTGCCCATGGTGCAATGGTTCAATCCACTATTGCTGGCCAAGCTCGGGCTGCAGGTGATCTTGTCCGCCCTTTTCGGCCGCTATGCAGACCAACGCGCCATGCAGGCCGCCTTGGATGATGCAGACGATGCGATGCTGCTGAAACGGGCTGATATGACA
>NW_017819787.1:0-232 GCF_001891065.2 Hippocampus comes
CAATGCATCGGGTATCTATAAAAGTACTGATGCAGGAACAACCTGGACATTGGTTTCTACTGTTGAAAGTGGTTTTTCCACTGGGGAAGGCGTAGGTCGTATAGGTTTGGCCGTTTTTGATGATACTACCGTTTATGCGGTACACGACAGTCAATTCCGAAGAGAAAAAGAGGATACGGACAAAAAGGATGAAAGTCTCAAAAAAGATGACTTTAAGACCATGTCTGTAACA
>NW_017819788.1:0-232 GCF_001891065.2 Hippocampus comes
CAAGACCTATACCTCAGGTGCCTATAGCTATGTGAGGCCTATCAACAAACCGGTGGCTGATACGATTTTGGTCGGTGTTTCGGGCAGTGAAATGCAGGAGACCGTCGATTATTCGGTCGATATTACAAAGGGCCTTATCACCTTCAATACGGCTCCGGCTGAAGGGAGCAGCGTTACCGCGGGCTTTGAGTTTGATGTGCCGGTTCGTTTCGATACCGACCGCATTCAAACC
>NW_017819789.1:0-232 GCF_001891065.2 Hippocampus comes
CAAGATGGCCGACCTTCGATAGGAGAATACCAGGAACATATACCAGCCAGTATATCACTACACTCACCTATTTTCATCGCACAGGGCCGGCATAATGGCGCTCTCTTCTTTAAGATTGAGGTGCTCTAACGTTGATAACTCGGAGAATGGTCTAATACTCATAACTACGTGATGAAGCCACGGCGAGTGTTGGTAGGACGACGGCTTAGTGCAGTATGGAGTCAGCTGAGGC
>NW_017819790.1:0-232 GCF_001891065.2 Hippocampus comes
CAAGTTCGTCGCCCCTGGCACTTAGAAGCTGAATCTGCTCGTGAATGTCATCAGATAGTTCAGGCATGAGGCAGGTGGCTCATAGTCGGACTCGCAAGATGGTTGCCAACAGCGTAGCCGGGAAATCGGGTGATGGAAAGAAGCAGCTCGCGTGTTGTTGCTGACTGACTGTCGGGCACATCGACGTTTTACAGGTGAACCGTCACCGGCGGATTCGCCACCTTGTAACCGG
>NW_017819791.1:0-232 GCF_001891065.2 Hippocampus comes
CAAGGACCTGGGGCTCTGGGACGACCAGATGCTCGACGACCTCAAGCACTACGACGGCGGCGTGCAGCACATCGACCGCATCCCTGCGAACCTCAAGGAGCTCTACAAGACCGCGTTCGAGGTCGACCCCTTCGCCATGATCGAGTGCACCAGCCGACGCCAGAAGTGGATCGACATGGGCATCAGCTTCAACCTCTACATCGACACCCCGTCGGGCAAGCTGCTCAACGAC
>NW_017819792.1:0-232 GCF_001891065.2 Hippocampus comes
CACAAAGCTGTCCGTGCCGTTGAAGTTGGCGTTCGGTGTGTACGTAAACGTGCCATCACCGTTCAACACCAGCACTCCGTTGGCCGTCGTTGCGCCCACCAGCGTCACGCTGAACGTTCCCGCTGGCGGTGGCGTCGTCGCGCCGTTCTCTGCGCTGCTCATGTCGTTCACCACAACACTTGCCGAGAGTGGCGTGTCCTCGGCCGTCGTGAACAAGTCATCGTTCGCCACC
>NW_017819793.1:0-232 GCF_001891065.2 Hippocampus comes
CACCACCAGGAGGTCGGCGATGGTGCCATTCGTGCACCACAATTTCTCACCATTCAGCACGTAGTGCTCACCGTCCTCAGAAACCTCATAGGTCGTGCTCATGCGGGCGGGGTCGGAACCCACGTCTTGCTCGGTGAGAGCAAAGGCGGAAATTTCGCCGGCAGCGCAGCGCGGCAAGTATTTCTCCTTCTGCTCCTTAGACCCGAACAATTTGAGAGGCTGGGGCACACCA
>NW_017819795.1:0-232 GCF_001891065.2 Hippocampus comes
CACCGGGGCGAGCAAAACAGCAAAGTTGATCAACATGTCCGTTCGTTTCGTCTCCCTCTACCTCACAGCGAAGCCAGATGATTTCTTCGACGTTGAGATATTCGCGGAGCAGGTTTTCGACCTCGTCTTGGCTCAAATTTGGATTGCGATTGGGGTTGAGCAGGCAATCTTCGGTGGTGAGCAAGGTGCCTTGGCCATCAACGTGGATAGATCCGCCTTCGCCAACGAGGGG
>NW_017819796.1:0-232 GCF_001891065.2 Hippocampus comes
CACGTACGTCGTCAAGGGACTGTTGGAGGAGCACGAACCAGAAAAGGTACGGTTACTTGACAAGTTGCTGGCCAAGTACAAGGGCCGCGAAGACCATTTGGTTCAAAAGTTGTCGGTGCGCTACAACAGACCAGCTGACAATCCTGGAGCGAATGACGGAGCGGCTGGAGCAGCCGTGGGACAGCAAGACCCGCAACTACAGCCTCAAACTCCCATGATTCCGGAGGAACAG
>NW_017819797.1:0-232 GCF_001891065.2 Hippocampus comes
CACGGCACACGGCTCTCCAGTAAATCCCGTAGTGAGGATCCGTCATATCGTCCGCCGTGAATTGCCGAATGGCATTTCAAACACACGATAACAGTCTTTCTTCGTCGAGCCAGCATGAAACGCTTCCAACTGGAAACTACAGGGCGACCGGGCTTGTCGATATTTTTCAGTTTACGAATGTGATGGGTTTCGACATAACCTGTGGCTCCGCAGAGTTCACATTGTCCATGAA
>NW_017819798.1:0-232 GCF_001891065.2 Hippocampus comes
AGGATAAGCGGATTAGAAAATGGATGGATGAATGACTAAAAGAAGTGCAGTTAAGTAACGATTCAATTAAATTGTATTGCACATTAAAGTTAAAAACTGAACCAAATTAAATGCTCAGAAACAAACAGTCATTAAAGGGGAACGAAATCCCCCAAATTTCAAAGCAAGAATACAACGAGTAAATGGACTGAATTCATGCCACAGACACATTGTTACGAATTGAAACTTTTTT
>NW_017819799.1:0-232 GCF_001891065.2 Hippocampus comes
CACGGTTCGTTTCGGCATGGTGGCCCGGCGGGCGGGTGGCGCAGAAGGCGTTGTCCACTTCCCGGTTGGCCAACGCATCCACCGCACGAGTAGCTGCTCCAACAGCCCGCAGGGCTGCTTCCAAACTGGCAGGTGACATCCACGTGTCAGCGTCTATCGCTTCCATACCGCTTTCAGGCGAAAGCCCCTCGATCATGGACACGAAGTCTTCCGGATGTGACAGCAGAACCTG
>NW_017819800.1:0-232 GCF_001891065.2 Hippocampus comes
CACGGGCATTATTGCCTGGTTTGCTCGCAACCCGGTTGCAGCCAATTTGCTGATGGTTGTGATTTTTTTGGTCGGCGGCATGTCTGCATGGAATATGCAGCGCACGATTCAGCCCGAGATCGAAACCAATATTATCCGCATCAATATGAGTTACCCCGGCGCAGCGCCTGAAGAAGTTGAGCGCGGGCTGGTACTCAAAATAGAAGAGTCGATTAAAGATATTGAATCGATA
>NW_017819801.1:0-232 GCF_001891065.2 Hippocampus comes
ACAGATGAGAATCAAAAAAATAAAAATTAAAAAAGTTTCCCCTCTCGTTGCAGTCGGCAGGGGGTGCCGGTGAGAAGCAAAAATTACACATGACTGACAACTCCGCGGAGGTGGCAAAAACACTCACACTCTGTATTAACGTTGATGTACCAAAAAAAAACACTGGTAAAAGTACAACTACTGCAGTTGAACCCGGTACCTCTGCATTGTGAGGTCGAGGCACTAACCACTG
>NW_017819803.1:0-232 GCF_001891065.2 Hippocampus comes
CATATTTTAGAGCAAGTTCATTCTGTAAACAGGGTTTTTGACGACTATTTTTTCTTGGCTGAATTGATAACCTTGGCGCCCGGAAAAAAAGAAGGCGATTTTGTGATTTCAAAACAACAATTGGAATATGCATTGGGCAAAAAAAGACCTCGGGCCATTGTGATACGAACTTTACCCAACACCGAGAGCAAAATGCATAGGCAGTATCCAAATACCAATCCACCTTATTTGC
>NW_017819804.1:0-232 GCF_001891065.2 Hippocampus comes
CATATTGAAATCAGGATCGCTGGAACCGGTGTGTACCTGCATCATACAAGAGGCCCACCATTGCCACAATGCTCAAAACGCGTGCAATGAAGTGCCACAGGAAGCGCCATGACAATGCGTACCTTGTTGACGCTACTGAGTACTCTGCTCGTAGGATATCGAGCGAAAAACGCTGCCACGTCACTTTCTGCCTCCAACACTTGGTACCTAGCATCAAACAAGCAGGATAAGA
>NW_017819808.1:0-232 GCF_001891065.2 Hippocampus comes
CATCTGGCAAAGCTTTCAGGAATTTAGCAAAGGTTGCCTTCAGGGTTTTCAGAGAATCATGATGAATAGGCGCACAATATCCAAAGAGCGCCCGCAGGCAGGTGTTCGCCCAGTCATAGGGTCTTACTTTATCTAAGCAAGGGATCACCTCGGGGTGAGACAACCCCTCGAAGCACCAGTTTATTCGCTTCAGGTTCGGCAGATACCGCCCCGAAGCAGTAGGCTTCTCAAA
>NW_017819809.1:0-232 GCF_001891065.2 Hippocampus comes
CATCGTCACGTGGATCCACTCGTTCATCTTCGGGACTTGGCCGAAGCAGCACGCCATTTGATTGATGACGAGCACGAACTCGAGAATGCGGTCTTCCTTCATTCGGATCGGAATGATGAAGCCCCGGATCTCGATGTCTTTCTTGTCGAACTCTTCGTAGATCGCCTTGGGGATCTGGCCCGTGTCGCTCTCGATCGTGCCGACATCGGGGAACTTGTAGTCGTATCCCCCG
>NW_017819810.1:0-232 GCF_001891065.2 Hippocampus comes
CATCGTCGGAGGCGTGGCGGCGAGCGGCGTCAGTCGCATCGTCTCCGACACGTCGAAAGAGCCTTCGTACATCCGCGATCAGTTCTGCGGTTCGTCCGAGCTGACCGTTCCGATCTTCTTCGAGGGTCGGGTGATCGGCGTCATCGACTCCGAGGGGCTGGAGAAAGATCGCTTCACGGATGCTGACCGTGAGATGGTGGAGTGGATCGCCAACATCGCGGCGCCGCGGATC
>NW_017819811.1:0-232 GCF_001891065.2 Hippocampus comes
CATTCTCAACGCCACCAAGCGCGACCTGGAAGCCGCCCCCTCCTTCAGGACCGCAGCCCAACAGCTGGAGCAAAAGCGCTTGGATGAACTGGCCAAGCAGCAACAAGAGCAGAACACCCTCACTCAGGGGTTCACCCCACCTGCGAGCAACACACAGCAGCAGGAGCAGTGAGGGTTCTTAGAGCAACCTCCGCTCAGGCTGAATTGCCTGAGCGGAGATAAGGTGCTCGCC
>NW_017819812.1:0-232 GCF_001891065.2 Hippocampus comes
CATGACTTGCTTGGCCGTCTGCTCCGCAGCTTGGTACTTTTGTGTCAGCTCTTCCGACTTGGATCGTTCCGTGGCAAGTTCCTTGGCCGACTTGTCCTTTTCTGCCGCTAGCTGGTGCTCGAGTTCTTTGACTTGGTTATGCAAACAAGTCTTGGAAGTAGCACCACTCGTCGTCTTGGTCGTCTTTGGTGACAGCTGGTTCTTGCGTGCGACTGCAGGCGTTGGTACACAC
>NW_017819813.1:0-232 GCF_001891065.2 Hippocampus comes
CATGAACTGGGCATACTCTTGCCGCTTTTCCATTCGTCCCAAACAACGCCGCACCACACGTCACTCCGAGCTGACTGTCATTCTTTTGGCTGCCCCTCCGACTCAACCGCTCGTCAGCACTCTGCGGCGTCCCGGAGCCAGTTGGCGGCTGGCCAAAACTGCCATCCGCGAGGCAGGAGCCACAAACGTCACGCCGCGGAAGCTGCGATGCTCCTTTCTGGACGCCGCAGAG
>NW_017819814.1:0-232 GCF_001891065.2 Hippocampus comes
CATGAGAGCGAGTTGTTGAGAACGTAGCGAAATAACACGCCGGCAAGGACGGCCGCAGTCATGATCGCGACCAGGCAAGCGGCAAAGTTGCGTGTATACAGCCCTAATGTTCCGTTGAACCGGCCAAGCTTCTCCAGCCAGCGCAATGCTGCGGTCTGACTCATGGTCTCCCGTCCATCGCTCCCTGCGCCGATTGACCACCGACGCGTTCTTATCATTCGTCAACGCCATG
>NW_017819815.1:0-232 GCF_001891065.2 Hippocampus comes
CATGTAGAACGCCAGCAGAGTCGGCGCCCAGACCATCAAGCGCGAGCGGATCGGCTTGGGGCGCAGGCCGAACTTGCCGAGCAGCCAGGCCGACAGATCCTGGTAGGCGACGACGTGGCAGGCCCAGCCGCAGAACCAGCGCCCGAGAATCAGCGTCGAGAGAATCGAGACGGCGAAGAAGATGAAGCCGACGTTGACCACGCCGCGCTCCAGGGTCTGCATCGATTCCGAG
>NW_017819817.1:0-232 GCF_001891065.2 Hippocampus comes
AAAAAGAGAGCAAATTAATTCTCTTCCTTCCCCCAATGCAGATGGGCTACACTCCGTTGCACCAAGCAGCTCAGCAGGGTCACACCGATATTGTCACCCTGCTGTTAAAACATGGGGCCCGGCCCAATGAGATTACGTCGGTGAGTGGCGGCCAGACATAACTTTTCCTTCCGTCAGGAACCGGTAACTCATTTGAAAAATAGAAAAGTGGGAATGGCTTTAATGCATGAAA
>NW_017819818.1:0-232 GCF_001891065.2 Hippocampus comes
CAGATATTCTCCAGAGAAATAAAGCTGATTACATGCCCGCTCCAAATCAATTTGATTTTTCATAATAAGCTTGAACATTTCATGCAAAAAATAGGAATCATCAATACTGTAAAAACGATGTGCAAGATCATTCCTAAGTTCTTTCAAATTTATAATATTTCTCAGTTCATCTGCTTGTTGCACCATAAGCTGAAATTGGGGTTGAGGTGCCAGTTTTTCTACATGATGAAAG
>NW_017819819.1:0-232 GCF_001891065.2 Hippocampus comes
CAGCTACACTTCAAGTTGCACTCAAGTCCCCTAAGATTAGATTCGTCTTTTAGAGTTCTGATGGCACAGTATTGCGAGTTTGCGTCCTAGCAAACTCGCGAAGCTTGCCGCTAAGGCAAGCAGGGCTGCTCCCTGCCCTAGCAGGGACAGGCCAGGCCAAGCGACCTAGCTTGGCCAGCCCGTTCAGGGCGGCATTGAGTCGCTCCCCAGAGCGATTCAATGCCATAGAAAA
>NW_017819820.1:0-232 GCF_001891065.2 Hippocampus comes
CAGCAGATCGAGCAAGAGACCGTGGAGCGCCGCCGCGCCGCGGGTTGGCCTCCCATTTTGGGCCGGAAGCAGATCCTGAAGGCGGATCCTCTTCACCGTCCAGGGGAACTGAAACGTTCACCGGCCCCGGCCTTCCACGCTGCGACCGTCGAGGCATTCAACGAGCTGCGCAAGGCATATGCATGGTTTGTCATTGCCTACCGTGCCGCGGCAGATGCCCTCAAAGAAGGGC
>NW_017819822.1:0-232 GCF_001891065.2 Hippocampus comes
CAGTCGCTCCATGGGTAGCCCGACGACGTTGGAGGCGTTGCCTTCACGAATGCGAACCCAGTCCAGGTCGTCCTGATATCCGAAGGCGCCGGCCTTGCCCCGCCACAGTCCGCTATCCAGGTACGCTTCGAGATCGGCGTCTGCGAGCCGGGTCATCTCCAGAACCGTGGTTTCCGTTTGTATGGACTTGCGATCCGAGGGACGAGACCACAAACAGACACCGGTATGCACG
>NW_017819823.1:0-232 GCF_001891065.2 Hippocampus comes
CAGCGATATACGGTGATACTTTACTTCTACTCTTTGAGTTCACATCATACAACCAAGTTCCTTGTGTTAAAATATCACCGGAGCTTGCATACATGAAATGAGATGGAGAAACCCAAGCTCGTGCAATATTGCGAACATGATTACCGGGTGCTTTAAGAGCGCTTGCGTTTTCTTCAAACGACCACATTTCCTCGGTTTCAGTATTCAGCAGATGTGCCTTTTTACCTAGAAC
>NW_017819824.1:0-232 GCF_001891065.2 Hippocampus comes
CCAACAGCTCACTTTTGGCGGCAACAATGCCGAGGCCTATTTCAGCTTCGATGACCAACACCTTGTTTTCCAATCTGACAATCCAGCTTGGGGGCTGGAATGCGACCAGATTTTTTATATGCCCGTTTCTGAAGGCACTCCCGGAGGGAAAAAACCTCCCATGCTCAGTACTGGAAAAGGTCGCACGACCTGTTCCTATTACATGCCCGGGAACGAGACCATTGTCTATGCC
>NW_017819825.1:0-232 GCF_001891065.2 Hippocampus comes
GGATAGATCAGACCAGTTTGTGGCTGGATGGTAACGGCAAGAATAGGTACTGGGACCCCAGTGTCTGGGTCTGCCATGGGGGCACCTAGCTGCAGTTTCTGACCTGGCCGGAGACTTCTGAGCCGGATGTTGGGTAGAGGTTGGTTTGGGTGGCAGGAGGTTGGGTATGGAATGAAAGGAATAGGAGGGCTTTCCCATTTCCTGTTGTCTCCTTGTAAGGATAAAGAGGAAA
>NW_017819826.1:0-232 GCF_001891065.2 Hippocampus comes
CCAACCATCTTGGCGAGAGCAGCGCTCCAGCGCTGCCAGGATTCCGGAAACGGTCTGCCACCCGGGCACCCCGCACTACTCGTGGGCCAGTCGAGACCATTGGCTAGGGGGAGGGCTGGTACTTGGGCAAAGTTCGGACCCGATGTCGAAGCCACCATGGGCGGGACAGGGTCGAAGATGTTGTTCACGAGAGGGACGCGCGCAAAGGACGTGTACGCACCTGCCGGCAGGG
>NW_017819827.1:0-232 GCF_001891065.2 Hippocampus comes
CCAATCGAATTGGAGGAAAAGGAGGACTGGATATCTGGTATACCTATCGCTTTTTAGGGACAGATGATTTTGATTATGCTTTGCCACAGAACGCCGGCCCAATGATTAACACGCCCGGAGATGAGGTGACTCCCTTTTACGATGTTCAGGAAAAAACACTTTACTTTAGTTCTAATGGGCATCCTGGGATCGGTGGCTTTGATATTTTTAAGGCAAAAGGGAAAATGGAAAG
>NW_017819829.1:0-232 GCF_001891065.2 Hippocampus comes
CCACACCGCTCCTGCAAGGCGTTCTCGCCGAGCTTCCCGCGCCCTGCCACACGATCGAGGTGCAGGGTGCGCCCGTGCTGAAGATCTGGCGCCTCGACCCCGGCGACGCGGCTGCCGAGCGGGTCTGGGCAATCCGCCGTCGAGGGTTCGAACTCGACGTCGCCGGCGCACTGCAAACCCTCGCGATGTGGCTGCAACAAGACCCCGCAAGACTCCCGACCGTGACGCTCTA
>NW_017819830.1:0-232 GCF_001891065.2 Hippocampus comes
CCACTATCCAGAGGATCGAAAGGTTGCTGCCGGCATTACTCAGCAAGAGGCCTGGACAGAGCGCGACGAGGAAGATGCACTGCCTGTGGAGATCTCTGAGGAGTTTCGCTTGCTCTTGGAAGAGGTGGCCTTTGTGGCCCGCGAGAGCGAATTGGTGGACCAAACCTCCGGCATCAGCGCACGCATGTCGATTTCGGCCTTGGAACTTCTCCACTCCAATCTCGAACGCCGA
>NW_017819831.1:0-232 GCF_001891065.2 Hippocampus comes
CCACGTTGCTGCCGATCGTCCCGGCGTCTAGCAGCTTCACCACCCCCGCGAGCTGGTCGGCGCTGACACCCAGCGCGTCGGGCAGCACGCCCTTTTCGTTGGCCAGCTTGCTGAGGTTGTTGCGTAAGAGCTTCGCGGTCTGCTTCGCGTCGGCGCCCTGGGCCAAGGCGGCTTCGAAGTACGCCGTCGTCGCCGGCTCATCGACAACCGCTTTCGCGTCTACCTCCTTAAG
>NW_017819832.1:0-232 GCF_001891065.2 Hippocampus comes
CCATCGGGCCGTTTGACAATCTCGGTTTTAGGCCCACCCATATTCAACATCACCAGTTCCAGTTTATCGCCTGCATAACCGCCATCGGCAAACAAATGAATGATTGACGGATAACTCGCCTGCATTTCTTTAATTGTCGCGACGGCGCCGTCACGATCGTGAATGTCGGCCTTATGAACAACGCCAGCGAGTAGGTTGCCCTGAGTATCAGTGACAATGTGGCGTTTACGTC
>NW_017819833.1:0-232 GCF_001891065.2 Hippocampus comes
CCATTTTATCAATGGGCTAGCTACCCACCTCAGAGATTTGATGGTTTGCCAAAATAAGGAAACGCTCACCCTTCTTGAAGTTGGGGAAGAAGCTAAAAAAATGTATGGTGAACAGGCCCAAAAAGCATCAAAAAAGTTTCTTTTAAAAGCGCTTGATTTGGTAAACCAGTGCGACCTTAGCTATAAGGCCAGCAGAAACCAAAGACTGTTGGTTGAACTTACTTTGATGAAA
>NW_017819835.1:0-232 GCF_001891065.2 Hippocampus comes
CCAGCGGCGTCAGCGGCTCGCGTTCTTCGAAAGGTGTCTTATCCATTTGATTCGACGCTCTTTGTTCTGTTTGACAGGAGAAGGATAGCCCAACTTCGCAGGACAAAACATGCGGTTTCCTTCATTAATTTAGGCAAAGAGGTGAAGCAATTCAATATTATGCGTCCGCTACGGGTGGCGAGCGGGTTGTGATCCGGAACCTGACATATCCTTCTTTGCTGGCGGCGCTTGC
>NW_017819837.1:0-232 GCF_001891065.2 Hippocampus comes
CCCATCAACGATTACTCGCAAGAACGGTAATCCGCGACAATGGCAGTCCGTCCATGGTCTTTTGAGATCACCCGTCTATTACGGCTACTTCCATGTTAAGAAATGGAACCTTCATTTCCAAAAGGGGAAACATGCGCCTCTCATTAGTCATGAGACGTGGAAGAAGGTTCAGGATCGTTTGGATGGGAAAGTCAACGCGCCTGCTCGCAAAGATTTTAACGCAGATTTCCCA
>NW_017819838.1:0-232 GCF_001891065.2 Hippocampus comes
GTGGGGCAAAAAAGGTTGGGGACCCCTGTTTTACAGTATTTCAATAATGTGAAGCTCACACTGACAGGATACAAATTGTCAAAGAATATGTCACTAAAAGCAAAAACATCAGACATGTGTAAATTGAACCATGTGTTGAGAACAAATCCTTCCATATAAAGCTTCATTACCATGACTGTAGCGCCGCATGTTCCTGCCGACCGCTGTCAGGCTATTGAATAGACAGACCTGA
>NW_017819839.1:0-232 GCF_001891065.2 Hippocampus comes
CCCCAATGCCAAGAAAGGGTTGTGCTCCGGGGTGGGCCTCCGCGGCGGCACCAAAATAGAGCCCGGGTTCAACCGTCAGCACCATCCCCGGTTCAAAGGGCCGATCTTCGTCGGCCACCCGGTAGTCTCCGACGTCGTGTACATCGAGCCCAAGCCAATGAGAGGTCTGGTGGGGGTAGAAATCACGATAACGGTGCTCTTCGATAACCTGGTCCACTGACCCGGCAAGCAC
>NW_017819840.1:0-232 GCF_001891065.2 Hippocampus comes
GCGGTCAGCAAGTGCCAATCGAAGCTTGAGCTTCGTCCAGGCGAAGTGAGTCAATCTTGACACACTCCCCTTCAGTGCTAGATCGATCACCCATCCCTATCCCCTTAGCGGTGGCTGGCCCGCGGCTCCGCCGCTTTGGCGGGCCAAAAGCCAACGCCGCCCAACGCGGGAAGAATCCATCGCAAACCAGCCGACCCAGATCGCGCCCCAGTGTCCATAGACCCAATCGCAC
>NW_017819841.1:0-232 GCF_001891065.2 Hippocampus comes
CCAGGACCTGGACCCTCCCCACCAGAACCAGGTCCACCCGGTCCTGGACCCTCTCCACCAGAGCCAGGTCCACCTGGCCCCGGGCCCTCCCCACCGGAACCAGGACCGCCCGGTCCCGGGCCCTCGCCACCGGAGCCCGGTCCACCTGGCCCTGGGCCCTCTCCACCAGAGCCAGGTCCACCTGGTCCTGGACCCTCCCCACCTGAGCCCTCTCCACCCACCACCTGCCCAC
>NW_017819843.1:0-232 GCF_001891065.2 Hippocampus comes
CCCTACCAAATAACAGATGTACATAGGAACGGAACTGTCACTATACAAATTAACCCTACTACTATTGAAAGGATCAACATCTGACAGATCAAACCATACTATAGATAAAGAAAGTCTTCATATCGATTGATATTGTGACTCGAGTTTTTAATGTGGTCTGTCAGTTGAGAGGCAGTATGAGAGGTCCTACTTGTACCCTTCAGCTTGCTGGTTCATCCAAGACCCCAAGAAG
>NW_017819844.1:0-232 GCF_001891065.2 Hippocampus comes
CCCTGCGCCGCAGTGTTGATACCAACCTGGCTGCCCACCTCACCTGTGTTGGGCGCAGCAAGCGGGAAATCGATCAGCGGGTCCGCGAATATGCCGCGGCCGGCATTCGGCGGATCGTGGCCTTGCGCGGCGATGCGCCGGAAGGTCAGGACTATCGCCCCCACCCAGGCGGTTATGCCAATGCGGCAGAGCTTGTTGCGGGCATTCGCAAGATTACGGACTTGGATATCTC
>NW_017819845.1:0-232 GCF_001891065.2 Hippocampus comes
CCCTGTTGAAGATCGTCGAAGAGCCACCCCCCCATCTCGTTTTCATCTTCGCAACCACTGAAATCGACGCGGTACCAGCCACCATCCTGTCTCGTTGCCAGGAATATCAGTTCCGCAGAGTTCCTTCCGCCGTTCTGGCCAAACACCTGGGAAGGATCAGCGAGGCCGAGAGCATCGAGGCGAGCGATACGGCCCTGCGGCTCATCGCTCGAGCCGGAGAGGGGAGCGTTCG
>NW_017819846.1:0-232 GCF_001891065.2 Hippocampus comes
CCCTGGATACGCTCGAGATCCTGGATGGGGCGATCGAGATCCTCTCTCCCCTGAAGGCGCGTGAGGCCACGGTGGCCCTCGCCTTGATGCAGCGGGCGGTCAGCTCGCGCTCGGTGACCGTGGAGTCCCTCGCCGCGATCCATCGGCATCTCGAATCGCTCTACCGGGATCCCCTGATCTCCTACTCGACCTGATTCCGGAGGATCTGCGGGCGGGCTCGTCCGGGGCCCGG
>NW_017819848.1:0-232 GCF_001891065.2 Hippocampus comes
CCCGCCCTGCGAACTGCTTGACGGGGCGTTCAAACCAAAGGACCGGGGCCGGATGGGTCGGACATCCGACCCCGGTCATTGCGCCTGATCGGTTAGTTCAGTTTGCCGTCAGCACGCAACGCGAGCGATTGCGGTGAGAGAACTTCGACCTTGCCCGGGCCCAGCAGTCGAATGACGTCGGCCTTTCGCAGTGCTGTGATACACCGGCAGACCGTCTCGGTGGTCAGCCCCA
>NW_017819849.1:0-232 GCF_001891065.2 Hippocampus comes
GGTGCACTTTGGACTTCTGGCGCCTCACGCGCTTCCGCTTCAACCATCGAGGCGCCGATCCACATGAGTGGCCCTGTAATAAAGATTGTGACACTGGCAAACACACCCGCCGCCATCCGCCATCCATACATATCTGACAAAGTATGCGCGGTCGGGAATGCAATCGTACTGGCGAACCCTGCAAAGAGCGTCACCACAATGATACCCTGACGGGCGTGTCTTCCCCTCGCCC
>NW_017819850.1:0-232 GCF_001891065.2 Hippocampus comes
CCTACATGGCTCGCCGGGAGGCCGCTTGCAGCCGAGTGTAGGCCGACTCCGGGGCGCGGTCAATTCGATGTGGGCCACCACAAAACCCCGGCGTATGGGGCAAACACCCTATTTTTACACGCCCCACGCCGATCTTTACACCAGAAGGCAGGTACGCACCCCAAACTGGAGTAATTCTAAACAAAAATGAAACTTAATCGTCATTGCCAGCGTTCTTAGCACATAGAGCATA
>NW_017819851.1:0-232 GCF_001891065.2 Hippocampus comes
CCTCCCATCGATGCAAGACCCCGCGTCGTAAAAGTTATCAGCGCCGCTTCCGTCGAAGGCTGAACGGAAGAAATCATAGAGAATTTCTTTGCGCACTCGGGCGAGACCGCCAAAACCGTCTTCAATCATATCTTGAATACCATAGTCATCGTCACACAGCTTCTCCAAGTTCTCCAAGCAAGCTACAAGTGGCCCCAAGATGCGAGGAACTGAAGAAAACGAGAACAGCGAG
>NW_017819852.1:0-232 GCF_001891065.2 Hippocampus comes
CCTTCATCTGTTCATTAAGGACGGAAGCGGAAAGCGTCACTTTCTCACCCAGTTCGTATTCGTTTCGATCCGTATCGATCATGCCGCGGCGTTTGCCCTGCAGCGAACGGGTTTCGACCAGGTAATTGACGACCTGAATCCAGAAACGATCAAAGTATTGAGCTCGCAGTCCCACGCGACGCCATCGCCAGGTCCCGTTGAAGCCCATGTACACGACGTTGCCTCGCCCGTA
>NW_017819853.1:0-232 GCF_001891065.2 Hippocampus comes
CCTTTCTCGAAAGCTAATACCCGCTGGGTAATGCTCGCTAATAAAATTTTTAAAGGATTGTTGACTAAAAAGTGAGGCAATGGCCAGGAGCAAGACCAGGCCAGTCATACATAGATTCTTCTTCATAATTTTCGGGTTTGTTCTAGATACTGGTTAGCGGATTATAGGTGTCAGTATTCAGCGACCAGTATCCAAATAAAAATTCGCAATTAAGGAGAAAAAAGATAGCAAA
>NW_017819854.1:0-232 GCF_001891065.2 Hippocampus comes
CAATTGCAATATTTGACAAAATTCCGATCAATTGAAAAAAAAAAAAAACATGATGAGTAAAGTAATTCTTTTTTTGGTGCTTTAATGCTGGTGAAAACTGATTAACAGAAAAAAAAAATCAGACATGTTCTTGTTGGACTTTTGAACCAAAATTTGCAAGTTTGAAGGAAGAGGAATTTTATATTTTTTTTAAAGGCCACTTGGATCAAATTCAAGATATTTCCCCCTACTA
>NW_017819855.1:0-232 GCF_001891065.2 Hippocampus comes
CCTGGGAAGAAGAAGAGGCTGCACAATCGACCCTGGCGTCGTGGTCCGAGAATGCTCTCCTCCCGGTGCGTGATAGTAAGCATCTAGCCCTCGTCCGGTGTCCCGCGCGGCTTGAAGCTCTAGAAATTTCCGTGCTTCAAGCTTCGGCTCATTTGCCTCGGTGTAGTTGTAAGAAGGGCGCTGCGAAGGATCATCAGAAACGTGAGTTCCCACTTTGACCCTCTGAACAGTA
>NW_017819856.1:0-232 GCF_001891065.2 Hippocampus comes
CCGAGGTTTTCGATTGTCAAAAGATCGGTCATGGGTCTGGTTCCGTTTCAAAAATTCGGTGACGGCAGGATTAAGGACGCCGGCGTCGTGCGGCAAGGATATTGAGCGCGTGGGTTTGATCAGCCGGTGGCGTGGTTTGATCCCCCGCCGGGGGATGGTAGGGTTTGGATCATGACCAAGCAAAGCTTCGTGCCGAAGGGGGCGGCCAGTTTCCATGTGGAGCACAGCGGCC
>NW_017819857.1:0-232 GCF_001891065.2 Hippocampus comes
CCGCAAATCGAAGCTGAAAAACAGCAGCGCGATGATGCACGTGGCCGGCAGCACGCCCAACCGCGTCCTCGCCTGTAACGCTCAAGAAGGCTGACAATGAAACGGTTCGACCAACCAGAGACGGAATTTCCAGATGAACCAACTCCCGGTCAATTCGCTCCTCCAAAATCGGTGGCGATTGACTGGGAGCGCTACGAGAAGTTCTTGGAAGGCTCCGATTATTCCGAAGATC
>NW_017819859.1:0-232 GCF_001891065.2 Hippocampus comes
CCGTTACGCGCTCGTTGTTTGCAATTTCGCCAGACGAAGTCCTAACTGCTGCGTAGTTACCCAGCGTCTGGCCGGCTGCGGACTCCACTGCGAGTGTCAACGCTAAGGCGATAAAGAATTGAACACGGTATCGCACGTGTCAGTCGACTTACCGAACGTCGAACGGGACGATCAAGGGGTCCCGTTCAGGAGCACTAATCACTGCCTGATAGTCTCCGATTTGGAGCATGTC
>NW_017819861.1:0-232 GCF_001891065.2 Hippocampus comes
CCGGGCTCTCTGGCGCTGCGCTCACCCGCTACGCTCCCACGTCATGTCCACCGAGCAACTCGAGGGCGGCTGCCACTGTGGCGGCGTGCGCTTCTCCGTGCGCGTCCCGGAGCGGACGCTGCTCGACTGCAACTGTTCCATCTGCCGGCGAAAGGGGTTCCTGCATCTGATCGCCGAGGCCGCGGACTTCACGCTTCTGCGGGGCGAGCAGGAGCTCACGACGTACACCTTC
>NW_017819862.1:0-232 GCF_001891065.2 Hippocampus comes
CCGGGCGCTCTTCGACGCGGCGCTGGTCCGGCTGGCGCTGGCCGAGAAGATGGCCGACGTCGCCGCGCTGCTCGCGGGGTCGGCCGGGGCCATGGCGCCGGCCGCCGAAAAAAAAAAGCTGACGGCTGATCCGCCCGCGGCGGCCGCTCATCCCGCGGCAACGCCGCAAACACCTGCCCGGCAGCACGCCGCGCCGGCGTCCAACACCGAAAAAGCCCCGGCCCAGGCCCCG
>NW_017819863.1:0-232 GCF_001891065.2 Hippocampus comes
CCGTCAATGGCATGTTTGTAGCTGGCAGGAGAAAATGGGTTTAGATGGACATTTTGAAAAGAGGTTTCATGTTAGGTGATTCCGTATGTTGGTGATCTTATGCATCACATACTTTCGCCGTAGTTCTGCTGGTAGTTTCATGTCATTTTGCATCCTGGAAACAAAAATGCATATAAGTAAATGACGAAAGATGACTATAAAGCTAAGTGCATTCTTGGCATGTTACCTGACA
>NW_017819864.1:0-232 GCF_001891065.2 Hippocampus comes
CTATGAACAATACTCCAAAACGGGAGCCGACCTCGGACACTATCACCTTGTCTGCAATTTGCTCGCGCTGCAGCCAGTCAAGAAACTGTTTCTGCAACAAGAGGTTTGCCCTTTCGTGTCGTGCTGCGTGCTGTCTTCCGGGCGGTACAGCCGCGCCCTCTGAATCAAAAGTCAGTGTTAGGATAAATGTCCGCATCTTGAATCGCTTGCCGAAGGACCTATCTTCAGTAAC
>NW_017819865.1:0-232 GCF_001891065.2 Hippocampus comes
CTAACATCGTTGCAGCAAATTTACATCGCCTCCATATCGAAATGTCACATGCCACAAAACAATATATGCGAGATCTCAGTCAAAAAATCCGCTCCTGGGGACAAGAGTTAGGTTTTCAGCAAGTCGGAATTACTGATACTGATCTTGCTCATATTGAAGAGTGGTATCAGAAGTGGATCGATGATGAAAAATATGGCGACATGGACTACATGTACAAGCATGGCTCCAAACG
>NW_017819866.1:0-232 GCF_001891065.2 Hippocampus comes
CTACCAGCTGCTACATTGCCAAAATAACCTTGTTTTTTATCTTCTTTCAATTTTAAATTGATGGTTTTCTCGCGTTGTCCATCATCAATTCCAGAAAATTCTGCCCTATCCGATTTCTTGTCAAAAACCTGAACCTTATCTACTGCCTCAGCTGGTAAATTTTTAGTAGCGATTTTTGGGTCCGTTCCAAAGAATTCCTTCCCATCTACCGTCACTCTTCTCACTTGTTCTC
>NW_017819867.1:0-232 GCF_001891065.2 Hippocampus comes
CTATGAAAATTACCTCTACCTAAACACAAGTAATGTTAATAATTCACATCAAAGGCACCAAGACAACTATACAAATGCCCCAAACCCCTACCAAAATGCCCAAGACACCTACGAAAACGTCCGACCCTTCAAGAACTACAATGAGACCAACTACCACGACCAGGACAGCGAAGGCGACTATGTGGAGCCCAATGAAGTGATTCCCCTGGCGAGAGCCAAGACAGAGAATATC
>NW_017819868.1:0-232 GCF_001891065.2 Hippocampus comes
CTAATAAATACAAACAGAGCCTTAAAGAGTTAATTTTAAGAACTCCTCGCACAGCAACAAATGCGTTTTTTAACCAATTGTTTGGGGGAAGGAATGAAAAAGCAGTTCTTGGAGACTTGCTTAGTGTGCTTCTGAATAATAGTATGTATACATATAAGGTTGCTGGTCCTATGGTTGGTGTTGAGAAAGTGATCTTAAGAAAAGTTTGCGATTTGGTAGGTTGGGACAAAAA
>NW_017819869.1:0-232 GCF_001891065.2 Hippocampus comes
CTAGCAACCAAAAATAACCGACATCATTTAAGTGCGTTTCGAAATTGTTGTTGGCAAAAACTGGATCGTTTTTTATTTGATTAAAAGCAGCATCGAGATCTTCATTTTCAAAACTTGCTCTTAATATGGATTCAAATGCCAAATTATTGATGTCTAAAATGTCTTTGTCAACTAGGCTCGCGATATGATTGATGATATTCTCAATGTTGTACCATTTAGATAGTCCATTGGA
>NW_017819870.1:0-232 GCF_001891065.2 Hippocampus comes
CTCATCTGCGCCGCCATCGGGGCTTGCAGGTCGGAGAAGAATCTACCGAGCATCTAAAAGTAACTTTCGCCTCGGCAACAACTCCCGAAAATCTGGATGAGGAAACCGTTATCCGGGGACGAGATGTCCAGACGGGCAGTCCCGGGGCGGTAACTCTAACTTCCGGTGAAGTTTACCCGATAGTTGAAGGAATCATTCGCCGGATTGCTCAAACCGTCAGCGATACATTAAC
>NW_017819871.1:0-232 GCF_001891065.2 Hippocampus comes
CTCCACGTCGTCCTCGAAGTTCGTTGCACCGTCTCCTTCGCCCTCTCCCTCGTCTTCGTCGCGACCGCACAGACCCTCCTTGTAGAGCACACGCAGCGATGCCATCACGGTGACGCCCAGCCGCGCACTCGCTCCGTACAGCGCCACCATCTCGCCCACACACTGCCGGTACAGCACCGCGTACAGGTGGAGAAGCGCACGCACGCGGCGCACACACACCACCGCGTCGGCG
>NW_017819872.1:0-232 GCF_001891065.2 Hippocampus comes
CTCAAGGCGCGCTGCGGCGTTGCGGGTGAGAATCAGGCGCTGGCGCGACCGCGCCGGGTTCATCAGCGCGTCGCGCACCGCATGCAGTCCGAACAGCCAGACGGGCTCCGGCCCCTGCTTGCGGCGGCGTTCTTTTTCAATAGCCCAGGCGGGTTTCTTGTCGGTCATACCCGCTCTTATCGCGGCGGCGCCGGGATGACCACCGCCCTCGGCTACCCTTTCCAGCGGCGCC
>NW_017819873.1:0-232 GCF_001891065.2 Hippocampus comes
CTCCTGATTTATCGTCGTCTCAGAGTAGCCAATTCAGCCAAACAACCATCAACGAATAACCATCAACTAATAAAATAGATGGGTTTTTTTGACAAGTTTTTTAACAAGCAAAAAAAAGAAGACCTGGATAAGGGATTGGAAAAAACAAAATCCAGTTTCTTTGGTAAATTAACAAAAGTAGTCGCTGGTAAATCCAAGGTAGATGTAGAAGTATTAGATGAATTGGAAAGTA
>NW_017819874.1:0-232 GCF_001891065.2 Hippocampus comes
CTCCCCCTAAGATCAGGCCATCTTTAAACGCCAATCGCATGTTGCGAGTCTTGAACATATCGTCGCCAATGAACGAGTCATTGACCAACGTATCGTAGGGAGCCAAGCTCGGAGCCGAGGTATCTCCCTTCTTGAGTGCATCAAAGATGGTACGCGCCGCAAAAATCCCTGACTGCATTGCGTAGTGTATGCCCTTAAGAGCAGGCACGTTCACAAATCCAGCGGCGTCTCC
>NW_017819875.1:0-232 GCF_001891065.2 Hippocampus comes
CTCATTTCTACCACCAAGGCAAGGAGATCTCTGAGACAACCAACCCAGTCATCCTCCTCATCACTGTGTTCCCAATGATCCTCGCCACTCTAGTTGCAACCAGGCTATGCAGCAAATATGGTTACGAGAATGTTATAAAAGCTTGTGCTTTTGTTTTCTTGCTGTCTCCCCTAATTTCAGCCTTATTTTTTAAATTCTAAGTGTTCATTGTTTTCTCGGTCATCATTCCCGC
>NW_017819876.1:0-232 GCF_001891065.2 Hippocampus comes
CTCCTGCTCGACGTCACCCCGCTGTCGCTGGGTATCGAGACGATGGGGGGGGTCATGACCAAGCTCATCGAGAAGAACACCACCATCCCCACCAGCAAGAGCGAGACCTTCTCCACCGCCAGCGACAACCAGCCCAGCGTCACGATCCACGTCCTCCAGGGCGAACGCGAGTTCTCCAAGGACAACCGCACGCTCGGCCAGTTCGACCTGTCGGACATCCCGCCGGCCCCAC
>NW_017819877.1:0-232 GCF_001891065.2 Hippocampus comes
CTCCGTATCATGAAGCAGGTCAAATTCTTCTTGGGAAAACGAAAAATCTTTAGTTCTTAAATACAACTTCATTGTAATTATGGGTAGATAGGTATTCTTCTTTCAAAGTTCGAAGATAGTTTAAAACCACTTGACGGCGCCCATAATTTTCGCGAAGGCAATCTTTCTCTTGATCCGAAAAAACCTCAATGGCGATATAGTAGTTCCCCTTTCGTACGAGACTATTGTCTTC
>NW_017819878.1:0-232 GCF_001891065.2 Hippocampus comes
CTCTCGCGGATCCGACCTGGGGTCGTTCTTTCGACGGAACCAAGTCCATGCACTACGGTCGTCTCTCGACGGCGGTTGAGGGGTACACCACCCCGATGTCGTCGCTCGAATCGGCCGAGCTGGTCAACCCGATCGCTCTCGGTTGGCAGAACGTCTGCGACAACGCGCCGCTGACGAACTGCACCACCGATGCGGAATGTGGCGCGGGCGCTTGCGTCCCGGCCTCGCCGCG
>NW_017819879.1:0-232 GCF_001891065.2 Hippocampus comes
CTCTTGGGCATCGAAAATGCCCAAACCAAAGCGCAGGAACACCTCGCATACGCCTTGCACCAGGCGTTCAGCGATGCCCCCGCAACGGTTCTCGTCGAGCCGGGCCTGTGCGACAGCCACAACCGGCCGCCCGACCTGGTGCTGATCCACCCCGGGCTTGGCGTCCACGTCTTTGAGATCAAAGGCGTCGGGATCGACCAGGTCCTCGGCGTCGAAGCAGGCCATTCGGTCC
>NW_017819880.1:0-232 GCF_001891065.2 Hippocampus comes
CTCGACGCAGCCCGTCTGCGCGAGTGTGCGAAACCGGTCCAGCACGTCCGGGGCCCAGCGCTGGAACTGGTCGATCACCGACCCGGTCAGCGAGAACGCGACCCTGAACCGGCCCCGGTGCTTGTGGACCTGTTCGAGCAGCAGCGCGGTGGCCGGCAGGTAGCACTTGCCCGCGACCCGGCGGAGGACCTGGGCGTTGCGGGCGTCGTCGAAGTAGTCGTGCCCGGCATCG
>NW_017819883.1:0-232 GCF_001891065.2 Hippocampus comes
CTTGCTCACTTCATTTTTGCAGGCTTGGATTGAGCTTGACCAAGTCCCTCGTTTCGCTATCTTTCCGCGAAATATCCGGACATGATCGCTTTCGGCGGCTTGCAATGACGAAAACGAATTCAAATTCTGCGGCATGGTTCTCAATCCAGTTTCTGGCGTTGCTGTCGCTATCGATATTTTCAACTGGTTGTAATCTTGGTTCCCAGCAGAGCAATATCGTTGGCCAGCAGGC
>NW_017819884.1:0-232 GCF_001891065.2 Hippocampus comes
CTCGAGGCTGCTCGATTCGGACGGCGAAGACGTGGTCGTTCGGTTCGCGACCCGCGACGGCTGGCGTTGGCATCAGTTCCGAGCTGATCCGCTCGAACTCGACGACGGCGACGCCGATCGCATCGTGCTGACGAGCATCGACGTCACGGAGCGGGTCGAAGCCGAGCGGCGGGTGCAGGCGATCATGGACGGCAGTCCTGTGCTCATGGGCCTGCGCGACCTCTCCCGGCCC
>NW_017819885.1:0-232 GCF_001891065.2 Hippocampus comes
CTTGGATTGACTCCCTCTTCAGCTCAGGCATTTCACTATCCAAAGGAGTGTCTTTAAAATAAGCGGCGATCACTTCCCCGGTCGCATAAGTTTTCCGCTGGATGGATTTAAACAAAATCTGTCTGACCAGCTCTTCCATGCTAACGCCTTCAAGATTCGCCTGCATCTGAATTTTCGCTTTGAGCTGACTATCTAAATTTCTAACAATGAGCTGCGCCATCACATTCCTTTC
>NW_017819888.1:0-232 GCF_001891065.2 Hippocampus comes
CTGCTCCAGGAGCAGCGTCGTGCTCTCCACACGACGCTCTGCCAGGCGCACGCCCTCCTTCTGGATCGCGATGCTGCGCTCAGCCTCGAGAAGTCGGCGCCACCCCGCACGCACGGCCAGGTACACCTGGTCCTCGAGGCGCTCCTCGGTGCGTCCGACACGACGTGCGGTGATCCATGCACGGCGCAGCGCGTTGCGCTCCGCGGTCCGCTCGAGCGGGAGATCCACGTCG
>NW_017819889.1:0-232 GCF_001891065.2 Hippocampus comes
CTGAGGTTACAAGCATAGATGATGTTTGTACGGAAGAATGTGATGGAGCAGTTCACCTAACTGTTGAAGGTGGCCCTTGTTTTGGAGATCGCTTCGTAGAGATTTGCTACACTAATGTAACCCTCAATGATGGTGATTGTTTTGTACAAAACACTACTGGTATTGATTTCCCTATTCCTAATCTTTGTGAAGGCGATTATGAGGTGACTGTTACTATTTGTGATGAAGGAGA
>NW_017819890.1:0-232 GCF_001891065.2 Hippocampus comes
CTGCCTTTGCGGATGCGTGTCCTGCGACCAGCCAGGCAGGGCAAGGACATCAAGCCTCTTATAGGCAAGGGCGAGCAGAATAACACTCCAGGCGATATGGCTAAGGGCGGTGGCGAGCGCGGCGCCATTGAGACCAAAACGGGGTATGAGCAGGAGATTGAGAACAACATTGAGCAAAGCTGTGGCGCCAATGACCAGCCCGGCCTCGCGTTCATGCCCGGTCATCAACAAC
>NW_017819892.1:0-232 GCF_001891065.2 Hippocampus comes
CTGCGTGCACCGCCGGCACCATGACTTTAATCAGGCCGCCGACGAGCTGGCCGACCTGATGTTCCGCCACTGCCAGCAGTCCCGCCGCGAACGCATCGCCCAGCGCAACCGCGTGGAGAGCTACAGCGAACACTTCGACTGGCACAACCTCGCCCGGCTGTACCACGAGGCCCACGAGCTGGCGCTGGACCGGGTGTAGCGCAATAGAAAACAGGGCAGGCCGTTGGGCCCA
>NW_017819893.1:0-232 GCF_001891065.2 Hippocampus comes
CTGTACTTGTTACGTTGTAAGCTTCCGAACAAAGTAGTTGTGCGAAAGACGCGCGGAACGGCTTTGTGAATGTTGAGGGACCTGCATTTTGGATTCGGAAAAAGTCGTCGAAAGGACATAACATCAGTCATATGGCGTTACATTGTCCCTGCTATTCTTTTTCTAAATTAATGAAAGTTGCAATGGCTTGCGATGTGGCAAACAAACAAGTGATAGATCCTGAAACTACTAA
>NW_017819894.1:0-232 GCF_001891065.2 Hippocampus comes
CTGTGGTCATGCTGTCAAGACCAGAAATATATTCTAAAAGACGAAGGTATGCTTTCCTTTCACTTTTATGGGGTTCTTTAGTAACCTTGGCAATATGTAATGTAAAGCTAGTTTATGAACTGATTGTCAAAAGACAGTCTATAGACTCATGGTTTGGTTTGCAAGATGTGGATTCAAGCTTTACAGCAATCGTAGATTCTCACCCTGCTTATTTGGGACTGTTTTTGGTCAC
>NW_017819895.1:0-232 GCF_001891065.2 Hippocampus comes
CTTTCGGGGACAGCGGTCACTACAGTGGACAGCTTCTCATTGTTATCAGGTTACTGGGCGCATGAAAGAGTTCAGCAAATCTGCTGCATCAAAATAATGAATCCAACCTTGGGTAAAAGTAACAAAACCATCACAAAATCCACAGTTACCCAGCGAGCGGATTGTAGCTGGTTTATCATTCTGAATTAGCGTTTTGTCACTGAGCGTTAGCAGAGTCCAGCCGGCATCCCTC
>NW_017819896.1:0-232 GCF_001891065.2 Hippocampus comes
CGACAGGAAGAGGATGACGCACATTTCCTCTATCTGCTGAGCGGCGCGGAATCCGACGAGATCGTCGCCCGTGTCCGGTTTCGCGTGACCAGCGCGGCGGAGGGGTTTGCGGATCTCCTCGCCGAAACGGCCGATGTGGCGCTGGCGTTTCGCGAACCCTTGCAGCCCGAGGTCGAGCGGGCCGTCGAGGCCGGATTGGGCGATCTGTCCGGGCTTGAACGTGGCAGCGTAC
>NW_017819897.1:0-232 GCF_001891065.2 Hippocampus comes
CTGGCTCCGGGTGCCCTCGGCGCCAAGGGAGTCGGCCGTCGGAACCGCGGGCGCAAGCGCTGGACCGCCGCCGACCTCGCCAAGCACCAAGCCTGGATCAGCGATCCCCAGGAGGGCTCATGACCGCCGCCGCCCCCATTGAGAGCACGAACCTCGCTGGCCTCGAGCGCATTCACCAGGGCAAGGTCCGCGACGTGTATCGCGTCGACGAGGGGCGCCTGCTCTTCGTGGC
>NW_017819898.1:0-232 GCF_001891065.2 Hippocampus comes
CGAACTCCTTGCCTTGATCGGTGGGACCAGTTCCAGCTTTTCCAGTGGTGGTCTGCCTTCAGCTCCCGTCGATAACAACAATCAGCGAATCATCAATGTTTCAACTCCAACGGCAGCTACGGATGCGGCGAACAAGAACTATGTGGACACCTCCTTGGTGGGGCAAACTTTAGATCCAGTGATCTTCACCATTGGTGCAGGTCAAGATGGTCAGGCCCTGGTTTGGGATAAC
>NW_017819899.1:0-232 GCF_001891065.2 Hippocampus comes
CGACGCGGTAGACCGACAGCGCCGCCGTGTCCATCCCACGCAGCGGCTGGAGGACGCCGCCGATCATCGCGATGGCCGGGTCGTCGGCGAAACCCATCGCGTCGAGCAGCCCGCGCGTCGTGTCGTTCATGCGGAAGACCAGCGTGATCGGGGCCTCGGCCCGCTGGGCCAGGTGGCCGTTAAAGCCGTCGGCGGCCTGGGCGTCGACCTGGTCCGGGGCCGCGACCTGGCC
>NW_017819900.1:0-232 GCF_001891065.2 Hippocampus comes
CGACTTCGCCGGTGGCATCGGCGAGCGCGGACTCGACGAGCTGCGCCGCTTCGTGGGCGCGGGTGGAACGCTGGTCTGCTTCGACAGCGCGAGCTCCTTCGCCATCGAGCTCTTGGACCTCGCGGTGGAGGACGCGCTCGACGGTCTGAGCACCGAGGAGTTCTACTGCACCGGAACGCTGCTCGGCTTGAGCCTGACGGACACGGCCCACCCCTTGGCCATGGGCATGCCC
>NW_017819902.1:0-232 GCF_001891065.2 Hippocampus comes
CGAGACGATCGGCATGATCGGATTTCCAACGAGGAATTTCACCATATAGCCAAAGACCGTGTGTTCTTTGGCCGTGTGCACATGGTCGTCTTCGCGGCGTTCGATCTTTGCCGCGCTCAGCGTGACGGATCCTGCAAAGGCACCCGTCAGAAACAGGAACGCGCCGAACAAACTGCCTGCGGTGCCGCCGATTGGAAGCAGATAGGTCGGGTTCAGCACCTGCATCGCACCC
>NW_017819903.1:0-232 GCF_001891065.2 Hippocampus comes
CTAGGGCGCCCGCACACACATACACAAACTTTATTTCTAAAAGCAAATATACAGACAAATGTCGTCTTTACCTGTCGCTTGTCGAATTGTTCCCTCTCGGCTCCTAGATTGGCCTCAATCCGCCGAGTTTTAACCTTCGTCGAGATGCTGTTCATCCTGCACTTCCGATGCGGACTCAAACGTCCCGAATCCCCATAAAAAATTAACAAGGGCGCAAGGAGAGGTTCGCCTC
>NW_017819904.1:0-232 GCF_001891065.2 Hippocampus comes
CGTAGGTCGCCCACTCGTAGAGCGTGACATCATCGACGTCCAGGTCCGAGCGGTGAAAGCCGTTGCGCACCTGCATTGCGACGAACACCGCAGCCAGCCCGACCGCGACCGCGCGCAGCACGCCGGCGATCGCGCTTTTGTCCTGCCGGGCGTAGTCGTGCGCCAGCAGAATCAGCAGCGCGCAGGGCACGCCGTAGAGGTACAGCATCCCGAAGGTCAGCGGCACGCCGCC
>NW_017819906.1:0-232 GCF_001891065.2 Hippocampus comes
CGCCGATCAAGGGGCCGCCGGATTCCGCCGATAACGCCTCCTGGAGCGCACGCCTCGCGTGCGCGGGGAGGCTGCCATGGAACCGGCCGAAGCCCTTCAGTTCGTGACCGGGATGCTCTGGGGCGTCGTCGCGGTCTTCACGACCGCCTACTTCGTCGGCTGTTATCTGCTCGAAATCCTCGGGCAGAAGCTCGAGGAACCGCGCTGGATGGCGTGGGTCCCCCTGGTCAAC
>NW_017819907.1:0-232 GCF_001891065.2 Hippocampus comes
CGCTGCATCGTAATAGTCGAAGTAGTTGCCACTGACCCTGAAGTCGTCGAAGTTTTGATACCAGTAGATGAAGCGATTGCCCGCGGCATCGATCGCGACGAGCGGCTCGCGCGCGTTGGATTCCTCGTTAAGCTCCACGAACTCGTCGGCGGCCCATGACGTTCCGTCGAAGGTATTGCGACGGATATCGCTCGGGTCCTGGTTGTTGCCGTTGCCCTGCCAGGCGACGAGC
>NW_017819908.1:0-232 GCF_001891065.2 Hippocampus comes
CGCTTCGTGCCCAGCACCCGAAGGCTCCAGGTATTTGAATGCCCAGGCGCGATCCGCCAGGTTTTCAGAACCAGGGGAAAGCCTCCACCTGCGTCGCCAGCATGCCCCGTGATGGTGGCATTATCCCAGGTCTCGCAAGGCACCGTCCCGCCTTTGCCATCCGGTCTAGTGCGAAAACGGTTCACCAGTGAGGCACTGACGCTCTCGGGTCGCCATCCCAACCTGAGAGGCA
>NW_017819909.1:0-232 GCF_001891065.2 Hippocampus comes
CGTCGAGCATCGTCGGGATGCCTCGCTCGCGCGCGTGCGCCATCAGCATGCGCTGCGCGTCCGGGAACGAGCCGTCGACATGGAGCAACGTGACGCCGTCCAGGGCGCTGGCGTCCACCTCGTCGGGCGTCAACGGGCTGACGTTGCCGCGTGTGTAGTATGTTTGTTTGTTCGAGCGCTCCGGCGCGACGATGATGAACGACACCTGGCTGATGGCGCCTTCTTCACGCAC
>NW_017819911.1:0-232 GCF_001891065.2 Hippocampus comes
CGTATCGACACCCGGGTCGATGATGGCGAGGGGTGGGGGCGTACGGAAGACGTAGTGTCCGTAGTGGACCATGCGATGCGGATGGCGGGCCGGCTGCGACAGGAACGTCTCTTCCGCGACCTCTTGTTGGTGTGCCCGTTCGTGGCGCTCTTCGGTGAAACGGACAGCGGTCAGAACACTCGTCGCGGCAATGATGAGAACGACGGCGCAAAGCGCCGCAAGCGCGGACTTC
>NW_017819912.1:0-232 GCF_001891065.2 Hippocampus comes
CGTTGCAAAGTAGGTCAAAATACACTCGCTTTAGATACAATAAGAGAAATAGCAAATGCAACCCACAGTATTTTCGAGACTAAAATCAATCAAGTGCTAATAACAGAATCATTGATTTACGAATTAAGAAAATCTAAAGCCCTCTCCATTTCAAAATTTATTGTCCTATCTCAAATTGGACTCCACCACAAAAAAACACTGATAAACTTGCTACAACAACAACTGCAAACAA
>NW_017819914.1:0-232 GCF_001891065.2 Hippocampus comes
CGTGAAGTGCCAACAACAACAAGCACTCGCTCTCTTGCCATAATCTCGATTCAAGAACGAGAAGCTTAGACAAGGATGGAGGATCAGAAGAGCAAGATCAACTCGAGGAAAGGAGAGGAAGATGTCTTTCCTTCGTCTCCAATTACTCGCCGACAAACCTTGTACTTTTGTCGGCACGCCGAAGCCTTGCACAACGTGCAAGAAAAGAGAGCCGTGCGAGCGGCTTGTGAGA
>NW_017819915.1:0-232 GCF_001891065.2 Hippocampus comes
CGTGCGGGAAAGCGCATCCCAGTAGACCCACCACCAGGGATGATAACCTTCCATGTTCCAGGGCTTTTCCGGTCCCGTGAAATGAATAATCTTTGGATCACGCAGTGCCGCCTCGCTTTCGGGCGGCATGTATTGCTGAAACATCTTGAGCAACTGGAATCGCTGCACATTCCACTGCAATGGGAGCGGGGTCCATTTCTTCCAATAAATCCAATTGATCGCGTCCTGATCC
>NW_017819916.1:0-232 GCF_001891065.2 Hippocampus comes
CGGACGAGCACATCTTCCTGCGACCGGGGACGGACGCCTTCCTGCTCTTCGCGATGGTGCACGCCCTTTTCGAGGAGAAGCTCGTCGAACTCGGTCGCCTCGAACCCTTCACGACCGGCCTCGAGGCCGTCGCCACGGCGGCCAAGGAGTTCTCGCCTGAGGCGGTCGCGGCGAAGACGGGTGTGGACGCCGAGCGCATTCGAACGCTCACCCGCGCGTTCGCGGCCGCACC
>NW_017819917.1:0-232 GCF_001891065.2 Hippocampus comes
CGGACGTGGCAGAAGCTGCCGCTCCCGGTCGCGAACCTCGTCGGGCCGTGGATCAGCCGCGGGCTGGGCTGAGATGGAGGTCCTCTTCCTCGCCCACCGCGCGCCTTTCCCGCCTGACCGCGGCGACAAAATCCGCAGCTATCACGTCCTGAAGCACATCGCCGGCTTCGCGCGCGTCCATCTCGTCGCCTTCGCCGACGACGCTCGCGATCTCGATCCGCCCGCGGAGTTC
>NW_017819918.1:0-232 GCF_001891065.2 Hippocampus comes
CGGCGAAATCATCCGCGAGGTCATCCCTTTCCTCTTGGTCCTGATCGCCGCCCTGATCGCGCTGATTGTTCAGCCCGGCCTTGTCCTGTTCCTGCCGAGAATGTTCGGCTATGCGGGCTGAGCGCCCGATGGCAGGCAAATGAAGAATGTGTAAAAAGGCTGCACCGACAGTCAGCAATGCAATGGGATCGGGGGCGAAGCTTGGCGAAACTGATCGTGTATCACGTCCACC
>NW_017819919.1:0-232 GCF_001891065.2 Hippocampus comes
CGGAGAATTGCTGATTTTCTTGGCTCGCAGTCTAAAGTACTTCCCTGACAAACTGGGATGGGTGCCAGCTGGAGCCATGAAGATGCTTGATGAACTTGGAAATAGTCTGCATCCCTACAACAGAAGAAAGTGCGCTGGGTCAGTGATGATCCTCAGAGCCAAAGGAGTGCTTTTGCCCGTTGAGACAACTGAGTTCTTGCTGAAGTTGATGCGACTAGAAGACAAAGAACTC
>NW_017819920.1:0-232 GCF_001891065.2 Hippocampus comes
CGGCAACAATATCTACACCTAAGACTGCGGCAAAGTGAAATACAACATCGCAATATTTTGTTTGTTCTCTCACCAAATTAAAATCTCTAACGTCACCTTTGACAAAAGTGACTTGATCTAATATTTGTCTGCTAATTTTATTACCACGCAAAAGATTATCTAAAACAATCACGTCATGATTATTTTTTACCAGCCGTTCAACAAGCGCACTTCCAATAAAGCCAGCTCCTCC
>NW_017819921.1:0-232 GCF_001891065.2 Hippocampus comes
CGGCCGCGGGCGGTGCTTCTCGCGAGCGAGACGCCTATAAGCGAGACGCGCCATGATCGTCACCGACCGCGGCTCCGTATTCCGCCTGCTGCGGTGGCAGTGGCGCCGCACGCTGCAGTACACGCTCTGGGGGCTGTTTGCCGCGGCCCTCCACCAGGCCGGCCTCACGTGGCTGGAGCTGCCGGGCCTGCCGCTGGCGGTCGTGGGTGCCGCCCTCGGCATCTTCGTCAGC
>NW_017819922.1:0-232 GCF_001891065.2 Hippocampus comes
CGGCGCCGATCTCGATGATCTCCAGCATTGGGCCGGGCATGCCCATATCGGCACAACAAGGCTCTATATCAGAAGACAGGCCAAGCCCGAAAATAGCCCCACATTCAAGGTGAAATACTGAAGCTGCTCCCCATTGTTCCACCTATCAGGTGAGCATCGTCACATCTCACGCGATCCCAGTCAAAACCGCGAGCTTCGCCCGAATTTCAACGAGACTGGCAAAGGGCACAGC
>NW_017819924.1:0-232 GCF_001891065.2 Hippocampus comes
CGGGGGCGACGGCGTCGAGGCCTCGCTGTTCGCGTACCCCGACTCGAAGATCGGCGGCGGCTACTTCCTGCTGATGGCCGGCCTCCCGGCCCGCAGCGCGGAGCAGACGGCGGCGATTCGCCGCGAGGTCACGCTGGTCCTCGACCGCTCGGGGAGCATGGCCGGGGAAAAGCTCGAGCAGGTGCGCGCCGCGGCGCTGCAGGTCGTCGAGAACCTCGAGCCCGGCGAGCGC
>NW_017819925.1:0-232 GCF_001891065.2 Hippocampus comes
TAAAAGGGTTTCACAAGAAGTTCCCACAGGGCCTTGTATGCGGCGATCACCCCCAACGGAAAATACAGGATCATGGTCGGGACCCAAGGCAAAAGGAACCGTCTTTCCCGCGCCCGGACCGCCAGAATGCCGATTGCCAGGTTCAGTGCCTCGGCCGCCAGAAACAGCCAGACCAACGTGTTCAGCGTCTGCATTGACAGAATTTCGAGCATCGGGTTGTAAAGACCCAGGC
>NW_017819926.1:0-232 GCF_001891065.2 Hippocampus comes
TAAAGATGAACAGACAAGCGTTTGGCTATAATCACCACGCCATAATTGGTGCCGTCAGTATCGTCAGCCCACCCTAACCTCACTACTTCGGCAACGCATATGATGCAATCATTTCGCCAATGTGCCGATAGTTTAACGAATAACCTGAAAAAAAGTAAACAAATAATATGCGAGCTTTAGTTAAGTTTTTATAACATCAGTTGACTGTTTCCGGGCTTCTTGAGGTAAGCCA
>NW_017819927.1:0-232 GCF_001891065.2 Hippocampus comes
TAACCCCGGGTCATTATCTACTACGATATCCGGTTGATTGTACGCCTGGCGCTCATACAGCTCCAGCGTCCAACTATCCAGTGTGCCATCATTAGTCTGCGATTCATTGCTGATCGCTAATACCCAGTCGCCTATACTCTGCTCTCCATTAAATGCAAACAAGGTATCCGGTATCGCTCCAAGATTTACTTGAGTTTGCGTTCCGGCTGGACTCGTTAAGGTCACATGGAGC
>NW_017819928.1:0-232 GCF_001891065.2 Hippocampus comes
TAATACCAATTCGGTTGTAGGAAGGTGTTGAAGATACTTGACCGTGAGGTTCATCATAGAAAACCCAGCCACAGAAATCAGCATGTATTTTACGGCCTTATTCATTTCGCCGGCAAAGGTCAACAATTAACCTCAGATAAAAAATGTGTTTTCAAGAAGATTCGAATACAGCCTGTGCACAATTTTCTCCATCAATAGCCGCAGACATGATACCACCTGCATAACCAGCTCC
>NW_017819929.1:0-232 GCF_001891065.2 Hippocampus comes
ACACACAGACACACACGCACAAGCAAACCAGCACTTAATACCAACCAGCTTTTGAGCAAATTATCATGTCTGCAGCATAAAATATAAATGTCACGGTGGAAGTATAATTTTAAAAATATATATCTTTACTGCAGTCATTGTGAAGCCACAGTCTGAGTGCAGGTCTTATCTCTGTGTTAATGTCAAGATTGTAAATATGCATAACAAATATGCAGGTGTTTAGTCTTGGGAC
>NW_017819931.1:0-232 GCF_001891065.2 Hippocampus comes
TACAGCAACAGAAAGGATGGCGGAATTTGTTGCTCCATCCATCGCCACCTCAACATTGTTGTTTCCTTGGCCGCCACCGCCACGGCCGCCGCCAACCTCGACAAGAACAACCTGTCCATTTGGACCAGCAACAACGATTGGCTGGACGATGACAGGATGAGGAGAGGCAGTCTGTAGCACTTCATACGCCGCCACGATGTGGTCACGCAGCAAAGGCGGGACAAGATGCTCC
>NW_017819932.1:0-232 GCF_001891065.2 Hippocampus comes
TATAAAACAAATGCAGCAGAAAGGATTTTGCTTTGATACTGAGTTAGAGTATTTAGAGGAAAAAATGCACGCTGCTTATGTTTTGCATGAGATTGAAACGTCCTTTTATTATGAGGCTTTGATTAACTGGATGATGTTACAGATTTTAGTGCATGAGCCGTTTTGTTTGAATTAAGCTACAACTCGTTTTTCTTACAATAAATCACTACCTCATAATCCGAATGATTGCGGA
>NW_017819933.1:0-232 GCF_001891065.2 Hippocampus comes
TATATATATATATATATGTATATAGTGGTGCCTTGAGATATGACATTAATTCTTTCTGTGACTACGCGAAGAAGTCAAACACTTGCATCTCAAATCATCATTCCCCATTAAAATGAATAGAAATGCCATTAATCCATTCCAGCACTCCTCGGCCCGCCGCCAAAATAAAACAGTAAAAGTGTTTTTAATGCATTTTTTTCAAACATGAAGAATAGCAGCTTTTGACACTTTT
>NW_017819934.1:0-232 GCF_001891065.2 Hippocampus comes
TATAGATAAACTCAATGATCTTGTACGGATTTATAAAACCGCTTCCGTGTGTATCGTCCCATTCTTTGGAAAGCCCTAGTTTTTGTGTCGCTTCGAGAGAGTTACCTTTCTCCTTGGCCTTTTTGACACGCGCTCTAAGGGTTACCAAAACCGCTTTGTAGCTTTCCAAATCAGCCTTATAGGCCACTTTACCATGTCCCGGGATTATTTTGGTGTTATTATCAATCATACC
>NW_017819936.1:0-232 GCF_001891065.2 Hippocampus comes
AAAAAAAAAATGCTTGTGCACTAAAGAGGCATGGGTTAAAGTGTACATTACTGTAACATTATGAACGCTCATACATGTCGAAGCAGTGAAAAATGGACATGTTAAAAACAATAAAACACTCTCAACTAAATCAGTCATCCACATGACTGCTAGAAATCATGTCCAACTAAAACACTTGCCTAATGCCTGGCAAAAGCCCTTGGACAGTGTCTGCTTCAAATAAGTCCACTTA
>NW_017819937.1:0-232 GCF_001891065.2 Hippocampus comes
TATCTTCTCTTCTCTGTTTTTATTTTTGTCCTGTTGTTGCTTCACAGTTTTGCATATTTCTCTTTTTCCTTTTATTTATCTTCTTTTTCTTCTTTTCTTATGTTCTTTTCTGTTTATAATTCTTTTCTTCTTCACGCTCTTCCCATGTGTCTTCCATCCATCAAAGACACACATATATATAAAGGCAGACGTAGGCGCTCTCCCTCTCTCTCCCTCTCTCTCCCTCTCTCTC
>NW_017819938.1:0-232 GCF_001891065.2 Hippocampus comes
TAGCTGGCCGGTTCCCCGTCTTCGCGGGTAGTCACGGCGCCAGGTCGGTCCCGCGGTCCGTGGCTCGCCGCAACGAACTGAAGGGGCGCGACTCGTTCGGCCGCGCCCCCTCGGGTTGTCTGTGACTGAACGCTAGCCCGTCGCTTCCTCATCGCGAGCGGTTGCCCGTCGATAGGCGAACGCGCCGAGGATGAGCAGACCGCCGACGGCCATGAAGCTCAGGCCTCGGAGC
>NW_017819939.1:0-232 GCF_001891065.2 Hippocampus comes
TATTTCTTCTCTGCGAGCGCATATCGTGACCTGATTTATTTTTTTTGTCCAATCAGATGTGCTGTCACATTAATGTAATCCGCCCATTTCACCATTTTAGCAATGTGACTGTTTCTTTGCGATCTGAATCGCTTCGAGCTCATCCAGCGAGCTGGCACACTATGACGTCAGCATTTTTCCCATCCTCTGATTGGTTGGTCACAGCATTAACGTCAAACGGACGACTGTGACC
>NW_017819940.1:0-232 GCF_001891065.2 Hippocampus comes
TCATGGCCACAGCGAACACTAAGCTCTTGGTCAATTCTTCCGTCCAGGTATAAGCCATGACCAGGAGTGCCGGAAGAAAAATGATGTCCCATTTAATATTTTCCGAAGGAGCATTTTTCCAAGAGGTGAGAAATCGATTTGCCAACCAAATACCAATGAGGAAGTGGGGAAGTTGCCCAAGGAGCGTCGGTTTATAAGGAAAGTATTGCCAACCCATTGCATGTAGTAGGCC
>NW_017819941.1:0-232 GCF_001891065.2 Hippocampus comes
TCAGATCACTTGCCTAGATTTATCAAACTCCCATCACCAAGTAATAGGCATGACATTATCATATTAGACGATATTGTAAGACATAGTGTATCCTGGATGTTTCCAGGCTATGATATCTTAGATACTTTTTCTATTAAGTTAACCAGAGATGCGGAATTGTATATTGATGATGAGTTTTCGGGAGATCTAATTCAGAAGATCAAGAGCAGTCTGACCAAGCGGCATGTAGGAC
>NW_017819942.1:0-232 GCF_001891065.2 Hippocampus comes
TCAGTTGTCTCCGAGATAATAACCCAAAAATTAACTTATTTCCGGTAACGGAAATACCATAAATTCAGAAATGTTTAATCGCAAACAGTAATTGGAACAGATTATTAGACTCAAGATTATTAAAAGCACACATAAAGAATTGAAACGGACTTTTAACAATACCCTATTCTCTTTCAATTAAATACTGCTAATCAATAATCTTTGAAATTTTAACATTCTTTATTCTCAACTC
>NW_017819943.1:0-232 GCF_001891065.2 Hippocampus comes
TCACCTGACCGAGGTGAAGGTATTTGCTTGTCTCAATGATCCAAGGACCTAAGTTGTCTAGGGCTTTATGATCCTGGCAGGGTCACTCATGGCAAACATACAACAATAAGAATTTTTTTTTCAAAATATCTGAGCCTTCTCTGCCACGCATGCAAGCAGTCCTGGAAGAATTGCATGAAGTCTCTTCTCTCAATACAATACAATACAATACATCCTCATTTATATAGCGCTT
>NW_017819944.1:0-232 GCF_001891065.2 Hippocampus comes
TCAACATCCAAAGTTATTATCATGTATCGGAAATGATTTTCTCATTAAAAATACAGATAAATATATTCAATTGCTGCAAGTTTTTTCACACAACGCTCGGTTTGATCTGCCCCAATCTCGACTGACGCTCCAATTCACTTTTCCTTGTCAAACATTTCTTTCTAACCAGTTGCCTGGGTCCAAGCCTTGGGGACAGTGTCATTAACTCCAGTCGGCCCCTGAGTATCAAATC
>NW_017819945.1:0-232 GCF_001891065.2 Hippocampus comes
TCCAGATATTCATAGTTTTCTTCGCTTCCGTATCCAGCATCAGCAATTATTTCTTTTAGTTTTTCAGCATTGCTTTCTTTGTGTATTTTCAAATGCTCTTTCAAAAGAGTTGTGTCGGTTGTTGTTTGTCCTAAAGTGTAATTAACGATGTAATGTTGATTGGTTGATGCTTGTATATTGTAACCAGGTTTCAATTGACTATTCTTCATATGGTCTTCCTTCATCCGCATAA
>NW_017819946.1:0-232 GCF_001891065.2 Hippocampus comes
TCCAGGATCCCGCATCAGCCTCGCACGGGTCTCGAGGATCAGGTCGTCGAAGGTGAACACGCCTTGCTCCAAGGCGGACCGGCGCTGGCTCTCGACGAAGGGGCGCAAGAACGCGGTCGCGGTTGCGATGTCCGCGTCGCGCGCGCGCGCGGCGGGTGCGATCGTCTGCTGGCAGTCCCAGAACGTCTCCTTGGCATGCTCCGCGAAGGCGCGCTTGTCGGGCACCTTGGAC
>NW_017819947.1:0-232 GCF_001891065.2 Hippocampus comes
TCCCCTGGACCTCGTACACCCCGAGGCGTGGAGCCGGCCCGAGACGCCAAGCGGGGCGGCTTCTTTTCAGGCGCCGGCTCCGAGAGGGCCGGCCACCCCGCTTCGATCTCTGGCGCGCCGAACTTCAGCGTCCTTTCCCGAGTCGAGAGCAAGGGCGCGGGTTCAGGCAGGGTGGCCTCGGGGGGTGCCTTACCCCTCCTCATTGCCCGGGCCCTACTCTCCTCTCGCAACA
>NW_017819948.1:0-232 GCF_001891065.2 Hippocampus comes
TCCCGACCCGATGCCCGACTGCGACGTGTTGATCCTCGAATCGACCTACGGCAATCGCCTGCATACGACCGTGCCGGTGCAGGATCAGATCGGACAGCCCTTTCGTGACACTCTCTCCCGCGGTGGCACGATCTTGATTCCGGCCTTCGCCGTGGGCCGTTCCCAGCAGATTACCCTCTTGCTGCGGAAGATGATGCACGCCGGCCAGCTCCCGGAAGTGCCGATCCACATC
>NW_017819950.1:0-232 GCF_001891065.2 Hippocampus comes
TCTAATAACTTTCTTGGCTGTATTGCGTATGGCCTGCTCAGATTTATTGGCAGCAACTACTTTTATTTTTGCTTGTTCTATGGCATTAAAATCTTTTAATTTTAAGGCAGAAGAAAATTTACTCTGTGCCATTTTTTTCTCCAATTGTATTTCTTTATGTTTTCTTTGTAAAGTTTTATAGTCATTGGCATATTCAGAACTCAAAACAGTTTTAGTGGCAGCAGGATTAAAA
>NW_017819951.1:0-232 GCF_001891065.2 Hippocampus comes
TACATACATACATACATACATACATAAAATTTAAATAAATTGAATTAAAATAAATTTTAAAAATAAACAAACAAACAACTAATTACATACATACATCTAAAGAAATTTAAAATGAATTAAAATAAATTCAATTAAAATAAATTTAAAAATAAACTAACTAACTAACTAACTACATACATACATAAATAGATAAATGGATGGATGAATGAATGAATGAATGAAATACTAAGCC
>NW_017819952.1:0-232 GCF_001891065.2 Hippocampus comes
TCTACGAGGGCGACCGCCAGCAGGTGATCCAGACCCTGCAGACCGGCCAGGCCGGCGACCTCCAGGTCGAAGGCATCCGGCAGCTGGAGCAACGCGCCGACGCGATCCAGCAGCGTCTGGATGCGGCCGCCCGTGCGCACGATGACTACCAGGCCCAGGCCCAGAGGTTGTCCGACAACGTCATCGAGCACGAGCGCCGAGAGCTCGGCCTCCGGACCGAGGCGCGTGCCAC
>NW_017819953.1:0-232 GCF_001891065.2 Hippocampus comes
TCTCCGGGCGTTGCGCTGTTCTGGATCGCCTTCGCCTGTCTGGCCAATTTCGGCGCGCAGCTGGCCTGTTTCCACCTGACACGCGGCAGATTGCAGGCGGCCAGCGCAACGGCGATATCGCTGATCGCCGGAAACCGGAATATCGCAATCTTCTTTGTCGCCCTGCCCCCCGAAGTCACCTTGCCCATCATGGTGTTTATTGGGGCTTATCAGATCCCGATGTACCTGACGC
>NW_017819954.1:0-232 GCF_001891065.2 Hippocampus comes
TCTCTGCGATTCAATTGGATATGATTCGGCAGATGTGCAAGGTTTACGACATCGATTTTAAGGAAACTGAGGGTAAAGCCCTAATCACGGCGTTAACGGGTTCTAGTTTGGCAAGGTTAGGTGCAAGAGCAATAAAATTCATTCCTGGCGTCGGATCCATTCTCGGAGGGGTAACGATGGCTGTATTGTCTGGAGGCTCTACTTACGCGCTAGGTGAAGTATTTAAAAAACA
>NW_017819955.1:0-232 GCF_001891065.2 Hippocampus comes
ACACTGGTTTTGCATTCCTGTAAGTTGAATTGTTAAGTCTACTAGTCAGTGGTTTATGTGACTCTGCCTCACAATTTTGAGGTTCTTGGTTCGATTCCGAATCCCTCCTGGGTGAAGTTATTGAAATGTCATCATATTATTACACACATAGAATTGGCCTAACAATCTATTGGTGTCATATATATTAAATGGGAAAACTGTCAACTATGAAAATACTGTTAAGAAGGGATTT
>NW_017819956.1:0-232 GCF_001891065.2 Hippocampus comes
TCTTATACTAACGTTAGGCAACGTAATAATTACACAATAAATTCTTCAATTAAATGCCTTTTTGATGGATGCACAAAAAAACAATTTCTAATTCCATCATCAAAATCACGTTGTAAAGTATTGGTTTTCTTTACCCCGTTCCTTGTATGGTTATAAAATTCGTAATTGTGAAATTTCATAATCTCTTCCAATTCTTTTTCTATTCGGTCATAAAGTATCTCACATATTATAA
>NW_017819957.1:0-232 GCF_001891065.2 Hippocampus comes
TCGACAATCATGCCCACCAATTCATTAAAAGGAAATTCTAAACCGCCCCCTACAGAAACACCATAGTTAAATTTTCTGACAAAGAAATTGTCAGGAAAAGTAAATGGTGCGGGATTCGTTCCATTTTTAAAATCATCTAAATTGGTACTAATGGTATAATCCCCTCGAATACCAAAAGAATAGAATTTTTTGCCATTTAGTCCAAAACCGAATTTTTGCTTTGCCCCCAACA
>NW_017819958.1:0-232 GCF_001891065.2 Hippocampus comes
TCGAGGTGCCGTCCTCGTCGTTCTCGACGGAGTTGGTGAAGGCGCTCTCCCACTGAATGCCCAGCTCGCCGCGGTCGTTGAGCTGGACCTCGGCGATCAGGCACTCGATGAACACCTCGCGCCGGGGGGCGTCGAGCTGGGCCACGATCCCGCGCAGGCGGGTGAAGTTCTTCGGCGAGCTGGTGATCACCAGCGAGTTGCTCTCGCTGTCGGGGACGACGGTCACCTCGCC
>NW_017819959.1:0-232 GCF_001891065.2 Hippocampus comes
TCGCCGCCCTTTCTCATGGAACCGGTAAGCGCAGAGCACACGCTCCAGGCCTTCACCCAAGCGCAGTTCCATCCGGTCTCCAGCTACGTTTCCAGCCGGGCCCGTCTGGCGGACACGCTAGGTGATGAACCGGTCTTGGTGCCGGGCGTGACGATCACGCCTTGGGACGGCCAGGATGCCGACGTGTTGATCCGCCAGCTGTTCAAGATGTCGGCTGGGGCGTTTGCCGCCA
>NW_017819960.1:0-232 GCF_001891065.2 Hippocampus comes
TTAAAACATTACAGAATCAGAAAATCAACCTACTGCAATCTGGCAAGAGCTTGCTCCAACTGGTCTAATTTCTGTTGCAACATCAGATCATTGGTGGCGTAGTCTCGCGATTGGTCCAAGAATTTTCTGGAATCGCCAAAGTTTTTTTTCAGGTAATTGGCATGTGCCAAATTCAAATAAGCCATTCCCCAGTCATTGGGTTTGCGCAGTCCAATTTCAGTTGCAACTTTCA
>NW_017819961.1:0-232 GCF_001891065.2 Hippocampus comes
TCGACCTGACCACTCTCGTCGGTGGCCACCACCTCCACGTCGTAGGAGGACTGAGCCTCGTAGTCGAGGGTGGCGCCGTCCTTGACCTGCAGCTTGCCGTCGACGATCTCGAAGGGCGAGTCTGCATCGGTGAGCTCGTAGGTGACGCTGCCATCGGCATTGTCCGCAGCGGCGAGCACGCCCACCACCTCGCCGGCCTCCGCGCCTTCCTCGACCACCAACATCTCGTTGC
>NW_017819962.1:0-232 GCF_001891065.2 Hippocampus comes
TTAACCCTGGTGTTCTGGGGGGCAGGTGCCGGGTGCTGGATTCCATGCTTCACGCGAAGCTCGGGTGCCATGCTCACGCGGAGCATGAGCATGCTGAACCGCCTTCCAGTAACAACACCGTTACCAACGTGCGGCATGGACTCATGCGTTTAGGATCAAAACAAAGATGCTTGGTCGTTTGCACCTGGACTTAGTGGGCGCAGGAGTGCTCGCGACCGTGTCTGCATGCTCA
>NW_017819963.1:0-232 GCF_001891065.2 Hippocampus comes
TTAATTTGAAAAGAATTGGTCTGGAGATGTTCTTGAATTAAGGCAATCAAAAAGCTTCCAGGCGCAAGAGCAACGGAGCCAACCATATGATCTGCTAAGTCTTGGTAATTGCTAATATTAAACTGGTTTTTTGAATTTTTTAAGCGTACCATTAAATTTACTTATATGTGACGTTTGCGTAAGTATGTTTGCTATATTCGAACTAACCTATCGTAAGGTTTAGTAAAATAAA
>NW_017819965.1:0-232 GCF_001891065.2 Hippocampus comes
TTCATGATCACAATTTTTCATTTATGATACCTTAATGTATTTCTCCTTAATAATTTTCTTTAGAAATTTTTTGTATAAAAACCTACCTTATTATTTTTGCATTCATTGTTTCCACCATTAATTCCCATATTTATTTGCTGTTTTCCATCTAAGAAAATTTCTTTGTAAATTTTTAGATTTTACCTTGATCTTTAAATGTTTGTTTTTCAAATTTTATTAAATCGCAATGAAA
>NW_017819966.1:0-232 GCF_001891065.2 Hippocampus comes
TTCACGCTAACAGCTAAATCAAAAAAAAAAAAAAAAAAACAAGAAAAGTTGTGGATATGGGTCAAATTTGACTCAGGACAGCCTCGTGTAAATAAACTTTGTAGCACCGGTACAAATAAATCATCTTTGTAAATATAGTTCTTTTTCGTTGTGTTTCATCGCATTTCGGAGAGAAAGAAAGACGATGATATTTTCACTGGCGTCCAAAGTCAAAACGGTTCAAATTTGACTG
>NW_017819968.1:0-232 GCF_001891065.2 Hippocampus comes
TTTAGAAACAGTCATTTGAGATAACATGAACACACGGACCCGCAGATACGTATTCATTGATTTCGCCACCCTCCAAACGGTCAAGTACAAAAAGCTGGAAAAGGTCGCGACAAAAATGTTTGTCTTCATTGAAGCCGAAAGCGAAGAAGTCCCCCTTTCGCTCGTACTCCAGACCCAGCAAGCTGGTAAAAGCCTCCGTTGGCTGGTCGTGAAAAACTCGAACGAAGGCCGC
>NW_017819969.1:0-232 GCF_001891065.2 Hippocampus comes
TTCTTCAATAAGATGTTCTCTTATATCAGGTGCATTAGGGTTGGGGTCGCTACAAAATGTATCGGGTAATGGGTGTGTTACGTTGCATTCGGTTAATTCGCCCTGCTGATTAAATAGATAGAGTGCGTTGTCCTTACCTGTTATTTCATTCCTAATGAGATTGTAGTAGGGTGCTATATTTGATGATGCACTTGCAGGGAGGTTATTTTTCCCAAGAAGTTGGTCAATCTCA
>NW_017819970.1:0-232 GCF_001891065.2 Hippocampus comes
CGCCGAGCATGTGAAGATGCAGACGTTTGTACTGAAGAACCTGAAGCCTGGCACCGTCTACCTTTTTATGATCAGAGCTGTCAATGCTTACGGTCTCAGTGACCCCAGTACCATCTCAGATTCGATCCGAACACTCGGTAAGTGGGAACATTGATTTTATTTTTTTTCCAAGTCATGCATTTCTTTTTGTTTTTTTCACCTCTGCCAATCAATATATATATATATATATATA
>NW_017819971.1:0-232 GCF_001891065.2 Hippocampus comes
TTTCCAGAGCTTGCGCGATGACGAACCGGCCGGTTCCATCCCCCTCGCGCTGCCCTCGGTGGATATGCGCTATAACTTTGACGAAAAGTTCACCGGTGGGCGCATCCACGCCATGCTGTCCAGCGTCGCGCTCCTGCGGAACAATGGCCGCGATGTGGGGCGCACTTCGTTTGGGGTTGGTTGGGAGCGCGATTTCCTGACCGACTGGGGCCTCGCCATCAAGGCGTTTGCC
>NW_017819972.1:0-232 GCF_001891065.2 Hippocampus comes
TTTCAGCGTTCATTTTGTCATGATGATTGCACGCTCGTAGGCCAAAAGAAGAACCTAAAAGTGGAAGAATGGAAGATACTCAAGTTATTCTGCTTGTGCACTTTTTTTTTTAAATTATATTTATTTTATCGTTTTTAATCACAAGGCTAAAGAGTGTACTCATGGCAAGGCAAAGCTGCTTTATTGATAGAGCGCACTTCATTCACAAGGTCACTCAATCTGCTTGACAAAA
>NW_017819973.1:0-232 GCF_001891065.2 Hippocampus comes
TTTTAGAAATCATTCTTCTGAAAAACCAAATTCACATTTAAGAAAGACTTCTGAAATGTTTGAAGAGTTCAACTCATTTTTAGATTCTTCTGTTACTAATAAAATAGTTATAGAAAATCCTGAAAAAATTCAATCTTTGATTTCAAATCAAGAACCAATAAAAGATAAATTGTATACTCCAAACATAGATGGTGCAAGTGAGAAATTTTTAGAATTAATAAATAATAATTTC
>NW_017819974.1:0-232 GCF_001891065.2 Hippocampus comes
TTCAAGATATTATACGCCTTCGGGAAGATGTATCCAATCATTGGATTATTGGAATCGCGATGCTTCAGGAAATGCGGTGCGTAACACCGTCTTCAACAGCTTCAAAACCCGTAATGGGCGTGATGTTCAGGACCGAGGCGGCGTGATGCCCGATATTGAAATCCAATCCATTAAATCAAACAGCCTTATTGACGGTCTGGAGGGCAATAACATCATTTTTGACTTCGCCACA
>NW_017819976.1:0-232 GCF_001891065.2 Hippocampus comes
TTGAAAACAAATTCAAAGGCATTAAAACCATTTGATTCGGTACCAAATAAATCAAAATAATCATCTGACTCATATATACTACGAATAGGGCTTAGCGTACATGAAAGAGGCCTATCATCACTAAATCCCTTAAAAAAATTATATCCTAATTCAAGACTTAAGGAAGCTCTCCCAGAATTAATATACTTAATATCGCTCTGATCAACTTGAAACGCATTAAAGCGCCAAGACA
>NW_017819977.1:0-232 GCF_001891065.2 Hippocampus comes
TTTTTGACATCCTTTGATTTTTCCAATGACATTCGAGACTTTGATATTTCTCCTCAAGGAACCCAATTGCTTTTTGGTTTTTCTAAAGGAATGGCAGAACTGGTCGATCTTGATGGTAATCTGATTATGCGCCTGATTGGTGGAGAAAAAGGAATCAAATCAGTGCAGTTTTCAAAAAATAAAACGCATTTGTTATTCCTGGATAATAGTGGCCAATTGATTGTATGTCAAC
>NW_017819978.1:0-232 GCF_001891065.2 Hippocampus comes
TTTTTTTTTTTTTTTTTTTGCTTTGACTAGCGGGCGGTGAGCTCAACTCAACTCACTTCACAAAAAGTCCAAGTTTGGCAAAATTCGTAACGTTGCCTTACGACAGTCTGATTGCAAAAGTCTGAATGCAAAACGGCAACGACAGACTAAAGAAACTAGCATTGATGTTGCGGTGCGCTAACCCTTTAACCCTTTGAGCAACAGATATTTCAACCAAAAACGGTCCGCCAAC
>NW_017819979.1:0-232 GCF_001891065.2 Hippocampus comes
TTTTTGCAGACTGGGTGTGTCTATGGATGCCCGCACTGGGTTAACCCTGCCTTTGCACGGCCCCGCCCAACATTTAACACATTAACATAAAGAGTTTACCTGGGAACAGTTTTACATTGTGAAAACTGTTGAAAAAGGAAAAAAAAAAAAAGCATCAAAAAGTTTCTCCATGAGAGACGCTGCCAGTGAACACAATGATGGATTCTTCCTACTTGTGATGCCAGACGCGAGC
>NW_017819981.1:0-232 GCF_001891065.2 Hippocampus comes
AAAAAAAAAATCAACAGTGAAGGTGCTTGCCTATCGTTTAACGGGTGGCCATTCCAAAGGGAGGAACCCGCAACGGGAAATGATTGGTCCCTATTGAGGCTCAGCTAACTCCTCGTTACCTCCAGTAGCATTTGGTCCACTGGCCTGCGGCACCCAGCAGCTACGCAGAGGTGGAGGAGCTCAGAAAGGTAAGGTGGCGTGAGACCATTTAAAATGAACTCGAAAATGTTCA
>NW_017819982.1:0-232 GCF_001891065.2 Hippocampus comes
ATGCGGGTGTCACTGACTGACAATGTAGCGTTGGCTGCTGTGGGCTCAGGTTAGCAGCTGACTGTTAAGTCGCGTATTGAGTGACTCGGTGTCAGTTGTGACCATCTGCAGCTTGTGCGAAAGTCTGCTCATTGCGTGTTTGCTCTCTTAAAGCAATTGAAAATACACTGGCAGCTGTCTATCCTTGACCATTTGTGGGGGCACGACAACACATTGGAGCAGCCATAATTTC
>NW_017819983.1:0-232 GCF_001891065.2 Hippocampus comes
TTGAACGCGACTCAATGACGCTGCTGTACTGACTCTTTGATAAAGTGCTGGCTCTCCTCGTTGGATAGAAACACTCTGGAGCCTTCCATCAGCTTGCTAATGAGCGCCATCTCCTGGCCGCAGTCTCCCAACTGCAACGCCTCGACCCTGACCAACAGAGAAGCACAAGAACGAGATTTAACCTGTTAAGAAATTACCAACAGGAGTTGCCTGGTGAATTTCAAGTGGAAAC
>NW_017819984.1:0-232 GCF_001891065.2 Hippocampus comes
TTGCTCCCAACCGTCGGTTGCGATGCGGAAGATCGCCGCGCTCGAGATGGTCGGATTGCGCTCGTAGCGCGAGCTCTGGCCAGAACCGTCGAGGTAAGCGGGGTAGGGTTCGACCTCGGCCCGCTGGCGCGGTTGGTAGGCGAAGTAGGGGCCGATCTTCTCGCGCGCGTCGATCGCCGTGTCCGTGGCATAGGCGATGAACTCCTCGCGGGAGCTGAAGCTGTTGTTGGGC
>NW_017819985.1:0-232 GCF_001891065.2 Hippocampus comes
TTGGATCGCGTTGCCATTTGTCCTGAATCCGATCCTGCTCAACCAGGACCGCACCGTCTTCGAGACCGTGGACCGGATGAATGTTCGCCTGGTCCAGCCCAATGTAGACCCGCACAAACGCACCGACCTCTACACCTTTGAGGAAAAGATGCAGCTCTATGCCGAAGTTGCGGAAAGCGACAGCCTCACCGGGATCGACCTGGTCATTCTCCCGGAAAAAGCGATTCCGCGC
>NW_017819986.1:0-232 GCF_001891065.2 Hippocampus comes
CGCATGATTTGAGTCTTAGTGGGGTCCGGTACTCTCAGAAAATCCTTCCACGTTTACGCTGTACTGCTCCAGACTGATGTATGGTGGAACGTCTTGACCAAACAATTCAGCTACGTACACAGTTTTAGGAGGAAAACCATTTTGACTTCGGCACTGTTTTACATTCGTAATTTGAGTATTAGCATGTACACGCGGAAGGATCAGCTGTGCTTCTTCACGCGATGCAGAACCA
>NW_017819987.1:0-232 GCF_001891065.2 Hippocampus comes
TTGGCGTAGATTACGCTTGAGGACTTTGCCGGACGGGTTGCGTGGCAGGGCATCGGTCAGGATCAGGTCTTTCGGAACTTTGAATCCTGCAAGGGCCTGCCGGCAGTGCGCCTGAAGACGTTCGAGATCAAGATGGTGGCCGGGGCGGGCGACCACAACTGCTATCGGCGTTTCGCCCCACTTTTCATCCGGTCGGCCGATGACGGCGGCTTCCAGGATTTCAGGCATGTCA
>NW_017819989.1:0-232 GCF_001891065.2 Hippocampus comes
TGATCAACAGTGTAAATTTACATGGAAACCTGATTAGACCATCGCATTTGGTCACACAAATTCTTATCGTGTGATTACCTTGCACATTGGCGCGGCAAAGCTGGTTGTCTTCTTTTTGGTGGCTAATTTCTGCCGTTTAGAGCTTCATCCGATAGGGCAAGGGTCTTTTGGTCAACAAGACCTCTCATAATCGTGAACGAACTCCGCAATGTGCTGGCACACCGATTGCGAC
>NW_017819990.1:0-232 GCF_001891065.2 Hippocampus comes
TGATCGAGCTGAGGCGATTGGCGACGTCATAGGTGCGGGTATCCACGACGTTGCCACCATACTTGACCTGGTGCAGTTGACCGCGGCTGGTGTAGGTTCGCTCGACGATGGAACCACTGGGGTAGGTCAGTTTGGAAAGCTGGCCCAGCTGGTTGTAGTCGCGGGTCGTCGTGTAAGACTGACCGGCGACCTCAAGGGATTCAGACAGCAAGCGACCGGCGATATCGTAGGC
>NW_017819991.1:0-232 GCF_001891065.2 Hippocampus comes
TGATGAAGGTGAAGAGGATGATACAGACTCAATTACAGAATCTAAATAAGAAGAGTAAAGGAAGAAAAAGCACCACGAGATGGTTTAGAAGATGATTCAAAAGCACAAGTAGCAAGCTTTAAGAGAAAAGTAAAGAAAGAAGAAACTTGGCGGCTTTTTAGATGAAGAAGCGTAGCTTGGTTCTGAAAATGAAGATAATGACGACATTGTGCATAGAATCAACAAGGATGAC
>NW_017819993.1:0-232 GCF_001891065.2 Hippocampus comes
TGAGTCCCGAAGCGACGGCCGTCCATCCTCCGGCGGCTCCGCGGTGAGGAGCAATGCGAGGCTCTCCCGATTCGTGTGGTGTCAGGGCGCGCGCCTCTTCTTCGACGATGTCGGTCGGTGTAGGCAGGTCAGAAGAGGGGCGTCGCTTCACTTCCGGATCGTGCCGAGGCCGTGGGGCCAAATCAAGGCACTTCGCTTGCGCGGGGGAGGAGGGGGGTGCGAAACTTATGTC
>NW_017819994.1:0-232 GCF_001891065.2 Hippocampus comes
TGAGGGAGAAAACCTTCTCTCTTTATCATGTCACTAAACTCGACAACAAATTTCTCCGCTGCTTCCTTGTTTGAACTTGCCGCCTCGCCATGCCTAACAACACTGTGGATTTCACTTCTCTTCCTAAATTTTTCAAACCAGCCTCTACTGGCTTTAAATTCAAAAGTATCACCAGCACTTGTACTAGGGTTTTTCTTTACTAGATCATCATAGATTTCTAATGCTTTCTCAC
>NW_017819995.1:0-232 GCF_001891065.2 Hippocampus comes
TGCCTACAATGAATTGAGTGAGATCATTGACCGCCAGCAACAAGCCGAAGCTGATGGAGAGCTTGACACATGGACTTTCAAGGATGTCCTTGACCACCAGGGCCCTTTCAACAATGCCAGCCCCAACTGGAAGGGTTCATCCTACAATGTTCTTGTCCACTGGGAAGATGGAAGCAAAACGTGGGAACCTTTAAACATGATTGCCAAGGATGATCCAGTTACCCTTGCCAAC
>NW_017819997.1:0-232 GCF_001891065.2 Hippocampus comes
TGTCTAAAATTCATTAACCTTCCACGGTCGGTATGGCTGATCGCCTCAACCGGTTTTTTGGCGCTTGCCACCGGTTGCTTGGGGACCGTTGATCGCGGTTGTGATGAGTTGGCGTTTGGCATGGGAAAGGTTCCCGAAATCGGCATAAGCGCGCAATATACCGTCTGCCATGGCGGCAACCGAAAACCGGTTCCGCATGGATTGTCTTAAAGTCTCCGCGTCAAGGAGCGCC
>NW_017819998.1:0-232 GCF_001891065.2 Hippocampus comes
TGCTTCACCACAACTATTGCTTCAGTCTTTACGTGTTCTGACCAACAGCGCTTCCACTGTTCGTAATGTCAGTGATGGCGACGTGTTAACATTGGAACCTTCTGAGAATTATTTTGCAATTGACTTTAAAGCCATTCACTTTTTCCAACCTCGTGGCATTCAGTATCGCTATCGTCTGGAGGGCTATGATGAAGATTGGATTGATGCACAGGGGAATAATTCAGCAATATAC
>NW_017820000.1:0-232 GCF_001891065.2 Hippocampus comes
TGTTGAGAAAAAGATCATTGATAGAAACAATCAACGATCAATTAAAGAATATATCGAACATTGAACACTCGAGACATCGCTCATTATGGAACTTTTTAACGAATGTAGCAGCTGGGTTGATAGCTTACAGTTTTCGAGAAAAGAAACCATCATTAAACTTAAGTCACAACAAGGAGTTAGAACCAGTTTTTATCTAATTTCTTATCTCGAACTCAGGTTAGCTAAAGTAGTC
>NW_017820001.1:0-232 GCF_001891065.2 Hippocampus comes
TGTCGAAGTGGTCGCTGACCCCGTCACCGTCCCGGTCGGGCACCTGCGGCGCCGCTGCCGCGACCTCGGCCGCCGACAGGCCACCCAACGCTGCCGCCCCCGGCGCCGAGAGCGACGGGTACTCGGACAGCATGCTCACGCCGAGCAGCGGCTGGTACGCGCCCTGGTGACAGGTCGCGCAGTTCACCTTGGCGACATCGCCACCAGGCCCGAGCCGGTGCTCCGGGAACAC
>NW_017820002.1:0-232 GCF_001891065.2 Hippocampus comes
TGCCTGGTTAGATTCATATCTCTCTCACAGTCTCCACTTTGTTGTCTCTAACAGTTTCCCCTCCAGCCCCCGCACTGTCACAGCTGGCATCCCCCAGGGCTCTGTCCTTGGCCCTCTCCTCTTTAATATCTACATGCTTCCCCTTGATGACATCATCTGCAGACATGCGGTCAACTTCCATATGTACGTGGATGACACCCAACTCTATCTTTCTGCCTCCACCCTCAACTCC
>NW_017820003.1:0-232 GCF_001891065.2 Hippocampus comes
TGGGCCTTTATGCTGCGAGTTCGTTGCAGTCGCATTCGCCGGGGCAGTAGTCGCAGCGGCCGGTCGTGGGCTTCATCGCTTGGGGGAAGCGTCCGACACGTGGTGCTGGTGGTGCGTTGACGGAGTCGGTCCAGTCGGCGCCGGCGGCGAGGCGGTCGAGGATGGTGCCGAGGATGGGGAGGTCGGTGGGGACGGTGGTGCCTTCGCGGTGGCGGTGTAGTGCTCGGCGTTC
>NW_017820004.1:0-232 GCF_001891065.2 Hippocampus comes
GAACGGTCATATGCAGATGCGGCGCATTGGTAAGACCCGAGAGGCCGATCTTGCCAAGAGGTGTTCCCGCAGTAACGCTCTGGCCCGGCGCAACGGTGACCGACCCCTGTTTCATATGACAATACAGCGTTTGCCATCCGTCCCCATGATCAATGCGCACGGCGTTTCCACATCCCTGCGTCTCGACCGCAGCGCGTGTTTCGGGTGTGACGGCGATGTCCTCGACCCCGTC
>NW_017820006.1:0-232 GCF_001891065.2 Hippocampus comes
GAAGCCTCGGAGCGTCGCTGCCAGATCAGCGCCCGGTCGAGTCGGCGCCGCAACCGCCCCAGGAGCACCGCGGTTCCCAGGCAGAAAAGGAAGAAGAACCAGACCCGCAAGGCTTCTTCGACCGGAGAAAAACCCTCGAGGGAAGGCACGATCCACCACAGGACCGCCAGGTACCCGGCCAGCTTGAACAGGCTCCAGAGCATGGCGATCCGGAACCCTGCCTGGACCGAAC
>NW_017820007.1:0-232 GCF_001891065.2 Hippocampus comes
GAAGCCGTGCGGCAAGGGTGGGGCAATGGCAAATATGCCAAGCACAACCCGCTACTCGGCTACACGGTGACGACCGGTCAAATCCGCGAATGGATTGCGAAGGCGAAGGCCGATCTTGCCCAATACATCGCGCTTGGCGATGGGGCTGCCGCGCATGTGCGGCAGGCTGGATATACGCTCACGGGAACGCAAATTCGCCAGAATGCGGCGAAAGCGGCCAATGAGGAGAGCC
>NW_017820008.1:0-232 GCF_001891065.2 Hippocampus comes
GACCGACGAAACTCGGCGAACCGCATTGGCCGCATCGATTACGTCTAAACAAAATCCCTGGTTTGCCGCCGCGTTCACCAACCGCATCTGGGGCGAGCTAATGGGCCAAGCCTTTTACAATCCCATCGACGACCTCGGTCCTCAACGCGATGCCGTCATGCCGAAATTGGCGCTGCGGTTGGCCGGCTCGTTTCGCGGCAGCGATTACGATGTCAAACAGTTGTTCCGCGAC
>NW_017820010.1:0-232 GCF_001891065.2 Hippocampus comes
GAAGGCGTAGGCGTAGTTCTCAATCATGCCGTTTGCGCGCGGCAAGGATGGCGGACCTGCACCTTTCTGCGTTGGCCAGCCAAGCCAGACACCCAACAGTTCGTCATCATGCTCGACCGGCGTGACAGGCATGTTTTCGCCAGCCCACAGATCACCGCAGGCCGTGGCGCGAACAAAGCGCATACCGCTAAGCCAGTCGGGCCGCTGGCCTTGCGGGACGAACGCAAATTGC
>NW_017820011.1:0-232 GCF_001891065.2 Hippocampus comes
GACGGCGGCCTCCACCGCATTTTTGGTTTCTGTAAAGACATTATTGCTTTTCAGCGCATCAATTTCCTTGCGCATCTCATCAAGTTCGGCCTCCCGGGCCATTTGATCAAACGCGGCGGTGAACTCAGCCGCAAGCGCGCGCGCGCGCCGCGCGACTTTGCCAGCCGAGCGCATCATTTTCGGGAGATCTCGTGGACCGACAATCACAAGCGCGAGAATGGCGACCGTGATC
>NW_017820012.1:0-232 GCF_001891065.2 Hippocampus comes
GACTCTACGGCCGAGCGGGAGTCCGTTTTCGCGTCGGCACCGGTCACGTGGGCATCGAGTACCGCCGCTTCGAGGGCGACGTCGATACCGTCGGACCGCTGCAGTTCGACAGCGACTATCACCAGATCTCCGTCCTCTTCGGGACCCGGCTGTAGAGCGCATGACTTCCTGGATCGTCCGCCTTGGGTTCGTCCTGTTCGGTGCCGCGGCAGGCCTGGTGACGTTCGAGGGC
>NW_017820013.1:0-232 GCF_001891065.2 Hippocampus comes
GATTGGTATAGCAATTACGAAAGCAATACCTACCAATTGCAGAAAATCCTTAGAAAGTAAGGCCACAATATTACTTACAGAGGCACCAAGAACTTTTCGAATCCCTATTTCTTTGGTTCTTCTCTCGGTGGCATAAGCTGCCAATGCAAATAAGCCTAAACAAGCAATTAAAATAGCCAGCCCAGCAAAAATAAAAATCACCTTTGCCAAACTTTCTTCTGATCGATATAGC
>NW_017820014.1:0-232 GCF_001891065.2 Hippocampus comes
GAGAAGCCCCGCTGTCGTCCGGCAACAGTTGGCGACCCATTTGGAAAACAGCTGAAGTCATTTCGCCGTGTGTTGTCTTCTTCCGAACGGCGCCGATTTCCCTTTGACAGCTCCCGGCACTTGTGTTGCGTATGCTCGACTTTCAGGCATCGGCTTGCGTTTCTGTTGACGTGCCGCATCCAGACGGGAACATGTTAGCCATGACGCCATCATGCTTGCGTTTTTTTTTTTT
>NW_017820015.1:0-232 GCF_001891065.2 Hippocampus comes
GACTTCATGTGATTTCGTTCAGACAAAAATGTTCCAAAAGCTCCCAAATGAAAAGTAGCCGAGGGGGAAAAAAAAGTTCGTTTGAAGAGTTCATTCTTTGTCACGATTGCGCCCTCTAGTGGGAAGACTAGTCATTGAAGCCATATCTTTTATGTTACATTCAGCCTTATGAAACTTCCATCCATCCATCCAGTATTCGAGCCGCTTATCCTCACGAGGGTCGCAGGCGTGC
>NW_017820016.1:0-232 GCF_001891065.2 Hippocampus comes
GAGGTCATAGACCATCACGCCTGTTACGGCCAGGATGACGAAACACAGCGAAAGCGAGAGTACGCTGCCGATGCCAAATCGTTGGCCGGACGAGCCAGCGCCCATCGGGGTCATGGTGGGAGACGGCTGCGGCTGAGCAAAGCCACCTTGGCCACCAGCAGACATGTCTTCCATCAATCCGCCCGCGGCCGGTTGGGCACCAAGCGGATCGGCAAACGAGTCACTCATCAAC
>NW_017820017.1:0-232 GCF_001891065.2 Hippocampus comes
GAGGGCAGCGCGACGATGGACTGGATGGAGGAGGAGCGGCGGCGCGGGATCACGATCCAGTCCGCGGCCACCGTCCTGCCCTGGCGCGAGCACCGCATCCACCTGATCGACACGCCCGGCCACGTCGACTTCGGCGTCGAGGTCGAGCGCTGCATGCGCGTCCTCGACGGCGCCGTGCTCGTCGTGAACGGGGTCTCGGGCGTCCAGGCGCAGACGGAGAGGGTCTGGGCCC
>NW_017820018.1:0-232 GCF_001891065.2 Hippocampus comes
GAGGGTTACTTAGAGCTGGTTGAGATCCGTGAGGGCGATGGGGTAAGCGGCCGGATTAAGCAGCAGAAAATCGAGTATACCGAGTCCTCCAATACCTCAGGGCAAAAGGCCTACATCCCGAGCAAGACGACACGGTATCGGGATGCGTCTAGTGGGGGCTCAGATGCTGTGGAGACGACATACGCTTATGAGTGGTATAGCGGTGGATCAGTCCCTGGCGGCGCGATCAAAC
>NW_017820019.1:0-232 GCF_001891065.2 Hippocampus comes
GCAACCGCATCGAAGGCATTGTTTGTCAATACGAACTCCACGAACCAGGCGAAGTCGGTCTAATGCTCAAAGAGCAAGATGGCAAAGAGCTGAAGGATGGCAAACTACTCGAAACGAGTGGTTTGAAAGTCCCGAAAGAGGGTGAAGATTGGACGTTTACACTAAAAGGCGAGAAGGCGAATTTGAAGTCGGTGGAATTGGTGTTTACTTATATGGCGGAGTTGGGGTAAGC
>NW_017820020.1:0-232 GCF_001891065.2 Hippocampus comes
GAGAAAAAGTAAAATAAATTATGTATTTTTCAACTAAAAGTTTAGTTTTGGAGAGCGCATGCGGGAACAAGGAGCATGCTGGGGAAAATGTCTTCAATCCAGGTGTTACAAATACACTGTTAGCATTAGTTAGCTTCCCGGGCTAACGAGCGTCAATCACATTGCAGCATGCTGTCCTCCTGAAGGTCCTGGTTCTGGTCCTGGTCTTGGGCCTCCTCCTCCTCTTCTTCTT
>NW_017820021.1:0-232 GCF_001891065.2 Hippocampus comes
CCCCCCCAAACAAAAAAAAAAAAACAAAGGCGTGTGAAGTCAAGGAATGAAAGAATGTCCTCCAGCGTTTAGTCAGAGCCGACGACATCAACGCGCTCGGCAGGTACACTTGAAGGATGGATGGTGACCTTTGAACCCGGGCCCCGCGATCCAGTGTCGGCCTGCCTGAAAGTGAACACTCTCATCTTTCAATGCACTGCAATTACACACACGCACGCGCTCACACACACAC
>NW_017820022.1:0-232 GCF_001891065.2 Hippocampus comes
GAGCCCGAATTGATTCGTAAACTGCAGAAAAGAAACGTAAAACCTTCGAAGGTGTACTGTTCATTGTCTCCAGCCTGTATTTGAATAACCAGCATCCTCCTCATCCGAAATTAACGAACACGCGGAGGATGAGAAAGGCCGACTCCCCCCAACACTTGTATACAAACCGTGGGTCTTTTGAATGCCCAATACCCCAATGTAGCTAAGATTGTGGCTCAATTATCGTCACAGT
>NW_017820023.1:0-232 GCF_001891065.2 Hippocampus comes
GCAGCAGAATGAAATCGGGTATAGCGAAGCTCTGGATACTCCCGGTACCAAACGACTTCACCTGTGGAGGTCAAACGGGTAAGAAACGGTGGTTCGTTAGAACCGTCGGCGACGCCGTAAAGGGCGCCACCCCCACCGATGATCAAATCCCCATCTGCCAGTTCCAGGATAAACTCCGGTGGACTCTTGCCTATCGAAATCCAGTTTGCCTGGTCTGAGGCATGACTAAGAC
>NW_017820024.1:0-232 GCF_001891065.2 Hippocampus comes
GCAGGGCCGAAAGCTCGGGCTGCCCGCGTACACGGATCAGGGGCTAAGCGGCCCGGGGGCCCAGGGGCCAGGTGAAGCGGCAGGCCGCCCTATGGACAGGGGTTGTGGCACTGGGCCCCTCGGCCCCCGGGCCACTGGACCACGCCCTTCCCTGATCGTCGTCCCCCGCAGCGTGATCTTCAACTGGGTCGACGAGGCACGCAAGTTCACCCCCGAGCTCGCGGTCCTGGCC
>NW_017820025.1:0-232 GCF_001891065.2 Hippocampus comes
GCCTCTTTTTCAGCCTTTTTTGCAGCGGCCTTTTCAGCCTTGATCTTAGCTTGCTCTTCAGCGCGCTGTTTACGCTCGGCCTTTTTGGCTTCCTGCTTTGCTTTTGTTTTCTCAGTCTTTGAAACTTTATTCTTTTCCGCCTCATCAACAGCTTCAAAACCGTGACCGGTTGTACGCTCGGAAATACGGGCAGACTTACCACGGCGATCGCGCAGGTAGTATAGCTTCGCAC
>NW_017820026.1:0-232 GCF_001891065.2 Hippocampus comes
GCCGCGCGCGTCAATCACCGTGTCGGCCTGGTCCGGAAGGCGGCCGCGAACCTGTTCGATCCGCCCGTCACGGGCAAAAAAACCACCGTCAGAAATTTCGTGGCGCTGGGCATCCATGGTGACCAGAACGGTTGCGTTCTTGACGAGAAGGGTGCCCATGTTCGGTCAGCGCCTGTAAAGAAATGCGTCGGCGAAACCTTCGGTCTTTACAGTTCCCAGAGCATTCTGTGCC
>NW_017820027.1:0-232 GCF_001891065.2 Hippocampus comes
GCTGCCGATTGGCTGGCAAAATGTTTTTTGGCAGAAAATAAATAGCCCCCTTTTACCTTTTTCATTTCTCCATTGGAAGCCAACCAGTCTCGTGCACCAGTGCTTACGAGTACCAATTGTTGGTCAGCCACCTTTTGCAACATAGTTGCGCCAATGCCTTTATGTTTGTATTTCCAAATAGATGCTGCTATCAAATGCTGGTGCATCGAAAATGCCAAAGCAGTGGAACCAC
>NW_017820028.1:0-232 GCF_001891065.2 Hippocampus comes
GCTCTACGACAGCAAGAAAGGCGAGCGCCTGCCCGACGGCATCGGGCCCATGCCGTTACTCACGGAGCAAGAACTCGCCGAGTTCCCGGAAACACCCATCCAGGACGTCGTGCCGGCCTATGTCGCGCGCTATCAGGACATGATGGCCCTTGCCGCAAACGCGCCCGCTGACGTGATCGGCGAGCACGCGCTGATCAAGGATCGCCCCGGCTTCGAAGTCGATTTCCTGACC
>NW_017820029.1:0-232 GCF_001891065.2 Hippocampus comes
GCTCCGGCTGGGCTGCAAGCATCGATCAAATCGTTTTTCCGGGCTGTACCGATTAAGCGGCCCCCCCGCTCGGGACGATATCAAATCCAGGCCACACACACGCCTCTGGCAGGAGAATCCGATGCCCCACGCCACCAACCCCCCATCGAACCTGCGGCTCGAGCCCCGGCTCAAGCTCCCGGCCATGTACACCCTCGTCCGGGCGCGCTTCGCGGGGTCCACCAAGTACACC
>NW_017820030.1:0-232 GCF_001891065.2 Hippocampus comes
GCTATTTTTGCTTCGCTTATCCTTCTTCAACTCTGGATTGCTTTTTGAAATTGGATTCAGCATAACGTTGCTATTTGAGATGATTATTTTGTTGGGTTTACCTTTGTTAGAGGACTTGAGATTGTTGAGGGTAGGGTGTAAATATCTTTCTTCTCCCAGAAGGAGATTTTGAAATGATTCTTTCCTCCCTCCTGCTCCCTTTTACTGTATGCCACTCTGAATCATTATCCAC
>NW_017820032.1:0-232 GCF_001891065.2 Hippocampus comes
GTAATCCTTCTCGAAGATCACCCCGGCTCGGGACGATCCGTCCGAGCCGGCGGCGCCGCGCAGCTTGAAGTTCTTCGTCACCCCCAGATCGATGATCACTCTGCTTGTGGCGGACTTGGTGGATTGCTCCACGCCGATCGACAGGCGTTCATCGATCTGCTTGCCAATGCCCACGGCCGTTTCGCCCGACGGGGTTTCTGTGACTTCAAGCCAGTCCACACCAAGCGTCTCC
>NW_017820033.1:0-232 GCF_001891065.2 Hippocampus comes
GTACCAGCCGATGCCCGCCGTCGACCAGGTCATCCAGATCTGGGCTGCCAGCAACGGCTACATGGACAAGCTCAAGGTCGAACAGGTCCAAGACTACGCCGCCAAGCTGGTGGACTACTTCAAGACCCAAGGCAGCGCCACCTACGACAAGCTCAACGACACCAAGGCCCTGGGCGACGACGTCGTCGAAGGCCTGAAGAAAGGCGCCGAGTCCTTCACCGCCGGGTACACC
>NW_017820034.1:0-232 GCF_001891065.2 Hippocampus comes
GTACTGGCCTTAGAACGGATGTTTGAGATGTTGCAAGAAGAACCTAGTCTTAATCCAAATTTTAGTTTTAAAGGACGCCTGTTCGGTCTGCGAGGCAATTTGCGCGCCATGCGCGCCGGCAAACGCTTTATTTGCAAAGACCTCAATCGGCAATGGACTCGCGAAAATCTAGCCCGTATCCGCGCTGCCGCCCCTGAAGAACGCGACGCTGAAGATTGGGAGCTGTTAGAAC
>NW_017820035.1:0-232 GCF_001891065.2 Hippocampus comes
GTACCTTTTCCGACCAACGAACAAATGATCTATGATGCAGGAGAAGACTTAAAACTTCGACTGAAGGATATCATCAGGCGCAACAACAATTTCAATTAAACTGAAAAGCCCCGAATACGGGGCTTTTTTATATGAAATCGTTTAGGTTCACATCTGCAATCGCGCCATGCGAGGTATGGTATACCAATTGACCATTCTTTATCACCAACAGTTGTGGGGACTGGTGCATCAC
>NW_017820036.1:0-232 GCF_001891065.2 Hippocampus comes
GCGATGAGGCTCGCACAGACCTGCAGATGACACACCAAACTTGAACACTATGAGCCCTATTCTCGTGCCCAGCGCAATGCAACTGTCGACGAATGGCCATGTTTGAGGATTTCACAGTCAGTATAGGCAACATTCAAAATCTTGAATTCAGTTAACGGCCGCTGACCAGGCAAAATTGTTCGACTCAGTAAAAAAGTGTCCCAGGGTCCATTCGGTGTCCTAACTCAAATTT
>NW_017820037.1:0-232 GCF_001891065.2 Hippocampus comes
GTATTACTAATACATCTAATGGATGTACCGGTACTGTAGGAGCAACATCAACTATCGATTGGAGAGTAGATCCTACTCCAAACATCGCAGTTGTTCCTACATCTAATAGTGTGTGTGAAGGAAATTCAACAACTTTCAGTGTAATTGTTACTAACGCCGAGTACTGTGGAACTACTCCAGGTGCCGGTACATTAACAGATGCTGACTGGTCTCTTGGTTTTACCGATGCTAC
>NW_017820039.1:0-232 GCF_001891065.2 Hippocampus comes
GTATGGGATACTTGTTGGATCTGACAGCATTTCAAATAAAATACCAAAATAGGGCTCTAGCCCCGTTTTCAAGGGTTTTACCTAAAAACAGGCCTGTTGGTGTATTGAACCTATTAAATAATATCCCTAATTAGACCTTCGCTGACTTTACGGTTTTGATGATACGTGCAGCAACTTTGTACGGATCGGCATTTGATGCAGGTCTACGATCTTCCAGCCAGCCTTTCCAGCC
>NW_017820040.1:0-232 GCF_001891065.2 Hippocampus comes
GTGCACGATCGCGGTCCGGTCTCGGACGAGGTCGTTGTAGAACCGCAGAGTCTCGCCGTACTGGTTCAAGAGCGCCGTGTCGGGCAGATACGCGTGCTCGCGCTGGGGTCCACGGGCGACGTCGAACAGCGCCTCGGCGATCGTCTCGGCGGGCGCGAGCCCGTGAATCCGTCGCCAGGACCCCGCCGCGCTGCCGACGAGGACGAACGGCGAATGGTCGACCTTGTCCGCC
>NW_017820041.1:0-233 GCF_001891065.2 Hippocampus comes
AAAATCGATAGTGTCCAATATTGGCCGTAGGCAGTCGAACCGGTAGATTCCCGGGACGGTATGCGGTTATTGGGCGTGCTTCGATGTGCGTACCATGGCCGCACCTGAGATTGGGAAACGCCTTACCGGTCCATCGCCCAGGCATTGGCCAGGTGAAGCGCGCTCAACATGCTCTGCGCCTTGTTCAGCGTTTCCTCGTATTCGCGCTGCGGCTCGGAATCGGCCACGATGCC
>NW_017820042.1:0-233 GCF_001891065.2 Hippocampus comes
AAACAGATCGTTTCCGCTGACAGCAGGCGTGCCATTGAAAACGGTGGCGTCAGCTTCAAATTTGTTGTGGCTGACCAGTTCGAATTTTTCAGGGTTGGTTTTCCATACGTAAGTGCCTGTGTTGCGACTTGCCGCGATGATGTTGTCGCCAACGAGAACTGGTGATGCAAAGAACTTCACACCCTGTCCAGCGTCGGTGCCGGGGACTCTTTCGCGATAGACGCGATCGCCAG
>NW_017820043.1:0-233 GCF_001891065.2 Hippocampus comes
AAAAAGTTGGCAATCTACCCTTTCTGCTCAAACTGCGATTGGTTATTTTGGACGTTTTTTTCCCCATCATGCTCCTTCAAGTTGATCAAGAATGTTTTGAAATTCCGGCCCCTGAAGCCAGTTTTACTCCGCTACATGAAATAGCGGACATGTCGTTCATGAGTTGACCCACAAAAAAGTCTCAAGAAGCTTTGCCTGAAAAGACACAAAGAGCTTGCTGTTTTGGTTTAAAA
>NW_017820044.1:0-233 GCF_001891065.2 Hippocampus comes
AAAAAAAAAACGTCAGGGATGGGAATGAGTCACAAACAAGTCTCAAGTAGTGACCTTCAAGTTTCAAGCAACTGTCGGGGGGGGGAAGCAAGTCAAGTCAATTGGTTCAAGCAAGTCGTAACTAAATGAAGTCATATATCCTTGCGCAGCCACATCATGTTAGCTAGGTTAGCTAACTTTAGCTTCACAAAACAAAGCTGTCTTACCCGTGTTTGACAGATGAAGAAGGTCAA
>NW_017820045.1:0-233 GCF_001891065.2 Hippocampus comes
AAACGTAATCTCGTCATGTTTGACGGCTTTGTTGAGTCGACGCTTCACCGCGTCAAAGTCCTGCGCCTGGACAACTCCCATGGGAACCACAACCAGGGCGACGAGACACACCAGGCCGTAGAGTGAGCGCGAAAAGGGTCGCGTTCCACCGTTGAGGATCATCTGAATTCTCCGCTCTAAAACTCCGCCGCTGTTAATTGCACTGACAATGGCCGGCGGACGGATGGCCGGAC
>NW_017820046.1:0-233 GCF_001891065.2 Hippocampus comes
AAACCTGCGCTTACCAAAACATTGCTCCCATCTTCTTCAACACTTACCAATAGATCTTTCTGGTACTCGCCATCTATGGCCGCCACTATTATTATTTCGTCAGTATTGGATGTTCTCAATTGTACTTGAAAACAGTTTGACGCATCAATCTGAAAGGCCCGACTTTCAGGCTTAATAAGTGTTTTTTTTACAATTTTCTGGGCAGACCCCAAATGTAGAGCCAAAAAGAGGGC
>NW_017820047.1:0-233 GCF_001891065.2 Hippocampus comes
AAACTGACGTTCCCGACAATGAAATGTAAAGTCGATCAATCGTTGTTTAAATGTGTTGTCTACGGCTACCATGGTAATCCCATTCTCTTAGTCTATGGGATACAGAAATTCTTGAACGGATCTGTTCTGCACAAAATCAATATCATCTTGATGTTTCAGCACACTACCTATGGTATTTTTCACCAAGTCGTCCGTAATGTTCTTCGCATTGAGCAACAGTAAGGTTTTTGCCC
>NW_017820048.1:0-233 GCF_001891065.2 Hippocampus comes
AAATGCTGAGACCGGAGAGTTTTCATTATTAGTAGACGCAGGAGTAAATGGTACTAATGCACTCTGCATTAATCCAGATTTAGGCTTAGCATACTTCGGTAACTTTACGGATATCTACTGGGTAGATATTAATACATTAGAACAGGGATTAGTAGGTACGTTAAGTATTCCAGGTACACTATCCAATGGTGCCGGTGAATACTTTAATGAAAGCTTATACTTAGGTTCAGAAA
>NW_017820049.1:0-233 GCF_001891065.2 Hippocampus comes
AAATGCTTCCAATTGATCTAGTAAGGAAGCAATTTGTTTTAATGCTTGATTTTCTATTCCCTGTGTTTTGCGTTCCTCTAGATATTGTTGGTAATGCTTAATTGCTTCGAACCAATCGATCAATTCACTAGTCGAGACATTTTTGCCCAATACCAATTTCTTTTCTTTGAGTTCGTGGCGAATTTGCACAAATTTGTCAACAACCTTTTTTACTAACTCTTTCTGAATTTCCT
>NW_017820051.1:0-233 GCF_001891065.2 Hippocampus comes
AAAGATCACTGTCGTCGATGAAGACGATCGTCCGGTTTCCAGGGCACAGCTGAAAGTCTGGGGTGTTGCTTTTACTCCACCCCCCAAGCCTGCGAACTTAGTCGACGAGTGGGAGCTCTTGGGAAAAGGTGTAACGGATGCCGCTGGCCAATTGACTTTTTCGATTCCAAAACTTGATATCACGAATGTGCAGGTTAATGCCTCTTACACAGACACAGATAAACGGATCCTGG
>NW_017820052.1:0-233 GCF_001891065.2 Hippocampus comes
AACCCATCCACGAACCCATCCACTGGCACTTCCCACACACCTACGACGGCCCGCCATGGAGTCCAATCCGCCTGGGTGTACACGTCGGCCTAAAAGCGCAGCGCCCGGCGGGGCAAAAAAGTGCTCGGCCGCAAACGCCACATCTGTGTCGATACCCTCGGCCTGATCCTGGCGGTGGTGGTGGCCGCGGCCTCGGTGCAGGATCGCGATGGGGGCGAAGACGTGTTGATCGA
>NW_017820053.1:0-233 GCF_001891065.2 Hippocampus comes
AAAGATCATCTGGCTGAACTCTGGAAAATAACGGCGCAGCAAATTAAGCCACCAGCAAAACCGCGTTGGCAGATCGACTTCACACAATCAGTTCAGCAGTCGCCGTTGTCCATCTATCATGAGGTCTGCTGATGAGTATGACTTACGAATCAAAAGCCAAAGATGGACTCGATCGACTGGGCCTATCGGTTGCTACGGAGCAGCTCGATTCGGCCGCTCAAAGAGCGGCAGCC
>NW_017820054.1:0-233 GCF_001891065.2 Hippocampus comes
AATTAAGTCAAAGAAAATAACTATTCCCTATTGTTATTACTTGCAGCTACAAATAGTTGCTTGAATCCTTGCATGGGGAAAAAGGCACCTTGAATAAAAGAATTTCGAAAAAATAATTCAATTACCGTATTGTATTGCTGTATGAATTAAAGATATATATTTTTTAAAAATCCAGATACTTTCAGTTTGATTGTCATAACAAACATATACATATATATATATATATATATATA
>NW_017820056.1:0-233 GCF_001891065.2 Hippocampus comes
AACTAAGCTCTTTATGTCACTTTGTGCCAGACAAACTAAACCAATGAGACAGCCCCCTATAAGCCCCACCCTAGAAATTGTAGCCCCTAAAGTTCCAGCGCTCCCCACCCCAAGAACTAGGTAAATTAAGCCGTACCCACCAAGCTTTAGTAGTACCCCAGCTAAAACCATAGAACCAGCAGCTGGAGCCTCTACATGTGCTTTTGGGAGCCAGAGATGAACCCTAAACATGG
>NW_017820057.1:0-233 GCF_001891065.2 Hippocampus comes
AACTCTCAATGAAGGCGATGCTCGCGCCCGCCTCGGCACCTACGCGGAGACGGTGGGCGATGAGGGCCTGTTGCAGTCCACGCCGACGATGCGCCTCGAGGACCGTCGTGCCCCAAAGCGCCGCCAAGGTCTCGGACCCACCCCCCTCGCCCGTGTCGAAGGTGGTCACCTCCATGCCGCTGGCCGCGACACGCTCCGCGCCAGGGCCTAGGGCGAAGAACCCTCGCGCGCCT
>NW_017820058.1:0-233 GCF_001891065.2 Hippocampus comes
AACTGTCTCCTTCACGTGGAAGAGAACTTCTCTCACTTTGCTTCCGTCTGCTCCCTGATCAAATTCAGACTGATCACTGGCGCTGTGAGAATCCGAAGGGAATTTGCATGGCTCTTGTATTTCTGGCACTGACTTGAGCACCTTTGGCTCAAGTTGTCTGCGTGCTCCGTGGTTTAGTTAGAAGCGTCAGGCTTCGTTCACAGAACTGGAACAACTTCAGCCTGTTGACTACT
>NW_017820060.1:0-233 GCF_001891065.2 Hippocampus comes
AACTTGGTGTTGTTGTACTTTCATCCATTTGGACTCTACCAGACATTTGGGAGATCCTACGGTTCCACTCATTTTACTATTGTATTCTTCTCCATGATAAGAACCAAACGATATTTGACACAAAGAAGAAGACGAAGAAGTCAGTGATAGTAGCGGTGGCAGACTTCGGCCATTTTGCAATATATAAAGACAAAGCCCCAAAATTATTCCGGTTAGCAAGAAATTTATCTTTG
>NW_017820063.1:0-233 GCF_001891065.2 Hippocampus comes
AACGCGTTAATGGAATATGTCAACTTAACACCGAGTAAAATCGAAGAATCTGAGTGTTTAGAGCAATTACGGTTTTTATCGTATGGTAAAAAAATTAAAATGGGAAAAGCGTTGAAACCGACGATCGGTGGTGTTGATACAATGGAAGATGTTAAAAAAGTAGAAATGTTTTTGAAACAAAATTAGTTTTATTTATGATTAGCCGACGGGACTAAAAAACGTCAGATTTGAGT
>NW_017820064.1:0-233 GCF_001891065.2 Hippocampus comes
AACGTTTCCCGCGGCCTGGCCGCAAGTGCATTAAGTTCTGCTCTCGTAATATCCGGTACACCGTGCTGCTGCTCAGGTAAGCTACGTCCTCGTCGATCATCCGCCATGATAACTCGCGGTGGCGTATCTCCGGGTGTTTCAGTGCGTACTGTTTCACGGCCGCTTTCTCTTCTGGTAAAGCTTCAAATGCCTGCACCGGTTTGGCCGGCTCTCGACATTCCTTCTTCCAAGAT
>NW_017820065.1:0-233 GCF_001891065.2 Hippocampus comes
AACGTGCTGCGCGAATCCGATGATATCGACGGTGCAGTGTTTCACCTGCGCATCGCGCTTGGCCTGGATCAGCACTTCGCCGATGCCTGGTACAATCTCGCCCTGATCATGGACGGCAAAGGCGAAAAACGCGCCGCGATGGAAGGGTTCGAGCGTGCCATCGAGGCCGATTCGGATTACGCCGATCCCATCTACAACCTGGCTCAGCTCTATTTCGACGACGGCAATTTTCT
>NW_017820066.1:0-233 GCF_001891065.2 Hippocampus comes
AATCAATCTCGGGTTTGCTATTCAAAGCTCAAGCTTCACGGTGAGTGTTTTGTGCTTCTGGTCACTCTTACCGCAGCAACGTAAGGCTACCTGTCTGCTCCTGGCGGTCGGAATTGGGCACTACGTTGTGTTCAAATTCCAACACCCAGAAGTAAACCCCCTCTGCCGCGTCTTTTCCACTCGATAGGCCATCCCATCCTTCAACAGGGTCTTCGCTGCTAAAAACTACTTTG
>NW_017820067.1:0-233 GCF_001891065.2 Hippocampus comes
AATAGTAATACAGGGATAAGTAAGGCAGTATAGTTGACCATGCTGAGGAAAGTTTTCCGCTTTTACCAATTGTAAAAACAATTTACAAACTTTCCAAGTTCAGTATGAAACAAATTTCTTATGATTTTAGATCTTTAACCTAATTTTGGATTTTCTGATTCAATTGGAGCTTACCACGGCGTTCCTTTGCTTCAACAAGTTGATTACTAGGTAGTAGTTTTTTTAACTTTGAT
>NW_017820068.1:0-233 GCF_001891065.2 Hippocampus comes
AATCCCCTCCCTACACCAACCACACCTCCACACCCCCACCATCAACCTCCACCCAGCAACCACAACCGTCCTTCCCAGGTGGCTGTGGAGTGACAGCAGCTGGCGACAGGTGGGCCAGGTGCCAGGAGGTGGTGAGTCACGTGACCAGGGCCTTCACCTCCTGCCATTAGTTCAGCCGCACTGGACCTTGTCATAACTCGTAATATGAATTTTATATATGAATTAATATAATA
>NW_017820069.1:0-233 GCF_001891065.2 Hippocampus comes
TTTTTTTTTTTTTTAACCATCAGGAAAGACAAGAATGACCTCAACAAGATCATCTTCAAGAGCGGAGACCTCCAGATGTCTCCCTACGCCGACTTCCCCAAGAGTAACCGCATCTCCATGGAGTGGGGCCGGGAGACCATCGAGATGCAAGAGAACGGCAGCACCAAGAACCTGCTGCAAATGACGGATATTTACTATTCTGTAAGAAGACACCCCACCCCGCCCACACACAC
>NW_017820071.1:0-233 GCF_001891065.2 Hippocampus comes
AATTCAACTCAAACCCACTACGCGGAACAACCGTGCAAATCACACCCACGCCGATCTGAAGAAGTGAAATCAACAGGAAGACAAGAGAGCAGGAAGGAATAAACAAAGATGCAGTTTGACCTTTTAAAACCCAAGACAGATGGCAATCAATAACTTGAAAAGGTAAAGTGTGTCTTCAAGTAAATATCGCAAAAGCAACATTTGGATTCATTATGGATTTTGCTATTCTAGAG
>NW_017820072.1:0-233 GCF_001891065.2 Hippocampus comes
AATGAAAGCCAATCGGGTTTATACTTAGATGAATTACCAGGTCTTAGCCAACACAACATTGAATCCGCACTAGATTGTGGAGAAAGTGATATTTGGCAGATTATGCAGACGGCGGTAAAAAATGGCCAGTTGAAATTCAGAACTGATTTATTGAGTTCTGTGAATCGAAAGTTTAAGAAACGATACCAAGATTTTGACGGAATTATTGGTCAGGTTAAGTTCAACGGAGTAGT
>NW_017820073.1:0-233 GCF_001891065.2 Hippocampus comes
AATTCGGTATTTTTTTGGTGGTTCGCGACCGCGCTGTTCGATGATGAGTTTCGTTGGCGACTCTGGCGTGCGCTGCCGGCCGCCGTGATGCTGGTGCTGATCGTGTTGCGCGCTCGGCAGTCGAGCTGGACCGCCGGCCCGCTCGATCTGCTGGTGCAGCAGAGTATGGTTGTTGCCATGATGCTGCACGCTATCTGGTTGGCGGTGCGCCATCGGCGCGACGATCTACTGGA
>NW_017820074.1:0-233 GCF_001891065.2 Hippocampus comes
AATGTTTGGTTGATTGGGGTAGGGGATCAGGTGATTAGCAATGGGGTGTGGTTGGTAGAGGGGTGTTGGCTATGTCTGGGTGGTTGGTGGCTTAAGTGATTAGAAGTGTAGTGCTGGGAGTGGCTGGTTGACGAGGCGAGAAGAATGGCGGGAGGCTGTGAAGATTAACACAGTAGATAGTGTTAAGCCTTATTGAAGTTACCCCGACAAGATTTCTGTGAGATGGAAGTTAA
>NW_017820075.1:0-233 GCF_001891065.2 Hippocampus comes
TTTTTTTTTTTTTTTTTTTAGCCTGAGGCAGGCCTGCAGGCTACACAGAGCTGATTACTTCTCAATACACTGTCGGTTTACTTTTAGCTTCTCGCTGAAATGAACTGATCCTGTTCATTTATTTTCCCGCTGAGAAGCAAACCCTTTTCCTTCTGTCTGACATCACATGATCAAATTGTCAAAGGAAAATTATACGTATTCATTTACAAAGGTGGACAAAAACAAAAAAAAAA
>NW_017820076.1:0-233 GCF_001891065.2 Hippocampus comes
TTCTAAATGTAGGTCAGTGCTTTTGATGGTGATTAAGCCAGCAGAGGAAGCTTTCAAGCCCGTAAGTGCACGCCACATACCCACGCAGTGAAACAAAAAGGCTCTGAGTTAAAGTGTTAACTCAACTTCAGCTGCGCAAGACCATTGTTGCAGCAAGCCATATTTCTGCCATGCACATAACCGCGCAGTCACCTCCTGTACAATGAATGACACCAATGGATCCTCCATATCAG
>NW_017820077.1:0-233 GCF_001891065.2 Hippocampus comes
AAGAGGGCTGGATAAAGATTTTACTTAAGCAAAATACTTTACAGATTACCAACCCTGGTAAGGTATTGAAAAATGATACCAGAATCCTTTTAAAACGATTCCGAAGGGAAACGGAGGTAGAAGAAAGTCTTGGCTTAGGGCTGTCTATTATTCAAAGAATCTGCGATATCAATAATTTTCAATTAAAGTATTTGCACAACAATGGTATACATACGCTAAAAATCCATTTTAAT
>NW_017820078.1:0-233 GCF_001891065.2 Hippocampus comes
AATGTCAGCAAAACATTTTTGAGAGATTTTAGTGGCCTATCGGGGTGAATTTCATTCTCACGGCTTTGTCAATGAAAACCTTTGGATAGCTTTTGTTCAACTATTTTTTTTCTTTCTTGTCACCATACATGAATTTATTGAGGGGTGGAGATTGTAACAGTACCCAGACTGACCTGTGGGAGGCAGCATGCTGGGATTCAGACTGCTGGAAAACACAAATTAAAGGACAAGTA
>NW_017820079.1:0-233 GCF_001891065.2 Hippocampus comes
AAGCTCAGATTGCACACTGCACGAATTCACAAGAGCATCAAATGCTTCGAGTGTGAGATTTGTAACAAGAAGTTTCGGTCAGAAGACGGCCTGAATGGGCACATTTCTCTTCACACTAACGGAAACGGGTACAAGTATGTCTGCAAATTTTGCGGAAAAGTCCTGACCTCTGAAAAATTCCTAAAAAGACACTTGGACGAGAAGCACGTCAAATCCGATGGATTAACATGCGT
>NW_017820080.1:0-233 GCF_001891065.2 Hippocampus comes
CCAATACAAAAAGAACTTGGGTTTTCTCAAGCCGGTTCGGTGTCAGTGTGCGTGCATGCTGATTGGCCTCTTAGCCGGTCTTAGCCACGCCCACAAGGACGCCTTTAAATCAGACTCGTAAACTCCCATCAACGTGAGGAAACTTACCCAAAGTCTTTAAAAGCTCGTTTGTCTCACATTAACGTTTACAGCAGTTTCTCTATACGTCGTTTTTCTTGCTTTCTTTTTTTTTT
>NW_017820081.1:0-233 GCF_001891065.2 Hippocampus comes
AAGCGACAACATTTAAAAGCAATGCACACACACACGGAGACATCCCTAGTGGAGGTCGGCTTAGCGGCTCGCAGATGAAAGGTCGTGGTTTGAATCCCCCTTCACCTCTCTCGCAAATTGACCTTGAACGAATCCTCTTGATATTTGTACCTCCCTTGCAAACATCAACTTGGACACAAAGGTCATTTTTGGGTGACAAAAAAATCCACCGGGGTGGCCCGGCGGACCAGTGG
>NW_017820082.1:0-233 GCF_001891065.2 Hippocampus comes
AAGTTGCCAATCAATCAAATTGCTTTCGGGCTTGCTCATAACCGTGCCTAATACGGTTATTAATTAATTTTTGACTTGCCACTAATGGATTACCCAAATCAAAATTAACGTCAGGCTCAATAATGATTGATTCAAATTTTTTCAAATCACTATCCTGAATGGCATACTTTTCTACAATTGAATTCACCTTTAAATAGTGGCTTAAATCATTGTTGAAAATTTCTCCCATCATA
>NW_017820083.1:0-233 GCF_001891065.2 Hippocampus comes
AAGGAGGTGTTGAAAGCTACCACCGAGATTGTCGAAATCCTAAAGTCCTAACTTAAAAGCAGCAACTATCGTTGTGTCAGCTACATGTCACCAACGTCGTGTGGCGTTTGTCGATGTGGCCTCACATCCAGTTCGCAATCAAGCGTTGACTGTGAAGCTGCGTTTTCTAACTGCTGCTCTACGTGGAGTTCATGCGTTCGAATTGTGATTCTGCCGGGAATTCCGTGGATTGC
>NW_017820084.1:0-233 GCF_001891065.2 Hippocampus comes
GATAACGATTCAATTATAATGCATTGCACAAAAAGGTTAAAAGATCAGGATGTTAAAAATATATATTTTTAAGATACAATGCATGTCTTGCACTAAAAAGATAAATACAACTGAACTATGCTTGGGCAGTGAGTCTTTACCACTAAGGAAGCTCGTGAGAGGTGCAACACCAACGATACGGAGCCATAAACTGCGAATCAGTGATAGAGATTATGCAAGATACTATCAGGATC
>NW_017820085.1:0-233 GCF_001891065.2 Hippocampus comes
AAGGTTGTTCACGCTCGGCACGTCCAACTCCTCGGCATCATCCATGACGGCCGTCGAGCGGGGTGGCGATCTGCGTTCGGCCCCCTGCGCAGCGTCCTTGCCGGGGCTTACGAACGAGAATAGAGGCGACACTTCTTCGCGCAAAATGCCTGCCGAACGCATTATATCGCAATGATCATGCATGGCGGGCACGTCGCAGTTCATCGACGCGATCCGCCAAAGGCGATGAAATT
>NW_017820087.1:0-233 GCF_001891065.2 Hippocampus comes
AAGGCCAAGGGCAGGGTAGATTCCTTTTTATTTTCCGAATAGACCCATTGATATACAAAGCGCAATGTAAACACAAGTTGTGCGCCTATTCCAAGGAGCATTAAACCAATGGGAATATCCTCATTATTAAAAAGCTGGTACAGGTCTTGGGTATTGTTGTTGTAACCATAGATCACTAAAAAAACGGGGAATAACAGTAGAAAAGCTCGAAACGCTATGGGCAATTTTTTCCA
>NW_017820089.1:0-233 GCF_001891065.2 Hippocampus comes
ACACTATGGCTGGTGCACACTTGCGGCCCCGGCATCAACAACAACATGGACAAGACTTATGAACTACTGAAGCGTTGACTCCCCGGCTTAAGGCGGTCTGGTGCCAGCCGAGGTCCCCTGAAGCGTGGAAGCATCAATCTACATTTTCCAAACACAGGACCACTAACATTCCAACATACAATTGCTGGTTAGTAGTTCAGTCAATTGGTCTTTCACGTTCATCCAACATACAC
>NW_017820090.1:0-233 GCF_001891065.2 Hippocampus comes
GATGGAAAAAAAAATCAACCCCCCCCCCCCCAAAAAAAAAACCTCTCATGTGTCAGAAATGACCGCATCACCTCTTGCTGGTCACACACACCCACAGTCGCTCGCGCCTTCACGTTCCCACAAAGCCACAATGCATCTTGGGAACCATTAAGGAAACCGGAGACCACCGCAGTGGGCAAAGGACGCAAACACAGGGTGAGAGGCTGAGGGCAAGTGAGACCGAGATGGGGTAA
>NW_017820091.1:0-233 GCF_001891065.2 Hippocampus comes
GTCGACCCTGTTTTTCATGAAATACCACTACACGGGGCTGTCCATCCAGCTTTAGCTTTTTCTCGATTTTATCCAATGCCTGTTCAAACACTTCCACTGGGACACTTTCTTTTTGCGGCGGGTTGAGTGACAAGGAAAACAGGTAGCGGTGACATTGTGTTCCCCGGCTGATGGCATAGATTTCATTTAAAGCGCCAGTGACACTATCAGACACAAAGCCGGACACCTCATGG
>NW_017820092.1:0-233 GCF_001891065.2 Hippocampus comes
ACAACTCCAAGCCCACGGCGCAAACACCTTTTTAAATCCTTAAGCCTCATCAAAATCACTCTGCCGTGTCATTTGAACTTTGTTGCCCCGAGGACTTGTTTGGTTTGGGAGCCCAAAGTTGCATTCCCACCACTCCTCATAAGGAGTTCCCCTGCAATCACAACAACAAACCTGTTCCGTGGAAGTATAACTGTCTCCGGATCGAAAATAACACGGAATGTAAAAAAAAAAAA
>NW_017820093.1:0-233 GCF_001891065.2 Hippocampus comes
ACAGAAGGAATCACAACTCTCAATCGATATCCTGATGGCGGGGCGCATTATCTGCGACGAGCTCTTGCCGAGCGCTGGAAGGTGTCAACGAACCAAGTGATCGTCGGCAATGGCTCGGATGAAGTCATTAGTCTATTGATTAAAGCATTCTTAGCGCCAGGCGAAGAAGCTGTGATGGCCGACCACACCTTTGTGATGTACAAACTTTCTGTACAGGGTTCGCATGGTGTGTC
>NW_017820095.1:0-233 GCF_001891065.2 Hippocampus comes
ACAGATGTCATACATGTTTGATGGCTGCAGATTCTTTTCTGGCGACATTTCAAACTGGGATGTAAGTGCTGTGTGTACAAGCAGAAAGATGCGCCTAGGCTGGGCGACTGACTCTCCTCTCTTTTCAAACCCTCCAAATGCAGGTGAGCAATGTCGTGACTGCACAATACATGTTTTCTGGAGCAATCAGCTTCCCGGGGGGAATCCATCAATGGGACACGTCGAGTCTAGTA
>NW_017820096.1:0-233 GCF_001891065.2 Hippocampus comes
ACAGCAGCAAGTGCAACAAAAGACGCAAGCGGTGAAACAAAAGAATCAACAAGGACGGGGAAAGAAGAAAAAAGCGCAACCCAAGAAGGCGCCGCAGCCGCCACCTCCGCAAACAAGGGAGCCGCTGCCACCGACAATTCCGGAACAGCAGCGAGTCGATCCACAACAGCAGCAAGAGGGAGCAAGTAGTTTGGTGGACTATGCACTCTCGATCAAACACGGCACCGACGACC
>NW_017820097.1:0-233 GCF_001891065.2 Hippocampus comes
ACAGTTTCACATCACTACATCTACTACTCGCCACACTACCTAATTATAGTTTCACATCGCCACATCATATTTAATTACAAGATTGTCACATTCCGCTCATGTCCTACCACATCACAAGACTATCACACCACATTACCACACCTACCAAGCCTACTACCACACTGCCACACAACACGCCACTGAAAAAACACACACCACCAACACCTACTTTACTTGTCTTTCATCCCCCCTTC
>NW_017820098.1:0-232 GCF_001891065.2 Hippocampus comes
GGCAAGTTCACAATCAAACACGCCGGGTTCCCTCGGGTCATTATCAGTCAGTCACAATGCCGTGCAGTTTCTCAGAAAAGATTTTGGGAAAGCTCGAACAATAGTGCAAGCACACATGTTAGCGCATGTTTAAGAATCCACTTGTGGCGTTAGTGTGTTCGCCCTCGCTCCCACGCCGCTCGCAACGTCATTTTGTTCATTACCATAGCAACCAAGCACAACAGTAAAAGCC
>NW_017820099.1:0-233 GCF_001891065.2 Hippocampus comes
ACCACTTCTCCCCAACCTTTCTTCTCTAGTCCCTCCTCAACCTCTTCCCGCGCAGCAAACCAAGTCGAACATCGAGTAGTGAATGCGGAGGTTTTAAGTATCATGTAATCACTGACATACACCACCAAGGCCTCAACTTGTATACGGGGATGTACAGGCACGGACCGTATTGTCTATCTACTGCTGTCTATCGGCTGGCCTTACTGTCTACTCGTATGCTCTTGAGCCTATTG
>NW_017820100.1:0-233 GCF_001891065.2 Hippocampus comes
AATGCATCATCTCACACAAATGTAATAGAATTGCGCAAATGGTAACAGATGGCTGCAGTGACTGTCCAGGTCCAGTGGGGAAGCTTGCCAATACACATATGGGATGAAATGTATGACATATTTATTTTTGATCAATTAAAGTTATGAAAGGAATTGTGTATTTACATATGACAAAATAAAAATGAACTTCATCCACCCATCCATCCATTTTCTGATCTCTTTATCCTCACAAG
>NW_017820101.1:0-233 GCF_001891065.2 Hippocampus comes
ACCAGTACCTGTCATCTGTCACAAAGCATTCAATAATTTTTTACTTCATCTTCGATTTCGGTTTCGACCACAATTTCATCGGATTATTTGTACATTGCCCGTTTACCATAAACACTATATCATATGTCAGGATTATTAGATTTATTGAGTAGCCCGATGGGCAAACAAATTATACGCGGAGTGGCTGGGCAGACCAACCAACCTGAGAACAAAACTGCCGATGTGCTTTCTAT
>NW_017820103.1:0-233 GCF_001891065.2 Hippocampus comes
ACCTTGAAATCAGAAACATCCCATTTGAGGCTTCTCAGGTCCTACCTCATACGTTCCAGTTAAACATAAACAAAAATCAGGGCTGATGTTTGCGATATGTTATTATTTGTTTTGTTTGTGAATAACCATATTGAGCATTTTGCTGTGCTGCATTCAATGCTGCTGGGGAATCAGCATGAATTGAATGTCAGCATTTTTTTTAGGGTTTGACCAACAGTCTTTTTTTTTTTTTT
>NW_017820104.1:0-233 GCF_001891065.2 Hippocampus comes
ACCGTAAGACTAAAATAGCGATCCACACCCGGCATATGCGCCACACCACTACCATCCATATTGCCATAACTTGAAAAGGACATGAATATCATGAGTAGAATGGGCAAAAATTGCAGCAATACAGTCCAACCGGGATTTTCGGGCGGTCCGGCGGCTCGTGGTTGCCCACGCGGTCGTGGTCCCCCACCACCCGCCCGAAAGTGCATACCCGGTCCTCCAAAGCCCGTCGAATA
>NW_017820105.1:0-233 GCF_001891065.2 Hippocampus comes
ACCAGCTCCGACCTGAGCTCGGGTTCTCAACCGAGCCCAGTCGGATTACTCGGGTCCGCACCGGTCGAACTAGTGGGGTCAATTTGCGAGTTCGGTCGTCTGGCCAACCTGATGAAGTTGTCGTTTCTCTCGATCGATACATCGCCTGGATGCCTCAACCGTCCTCGGCGGGCGGTGTTTTGAATCTTACCGTTGATTTGAGTCCTCAGAGTTTTTTACGAGATAATTTGCCG
>NW_017820106.1:0-233 GCF_001891065.2 Hippocampus comes
ACCGAACTTCGCTTTCCAGCGATAAATCGACTGCTCAGATACGCCGTGACGGCGCGACAAATCTGCCGCCGAGGCACCCGCCTCGTGCTCCTTCAGGATGGAAATGATCTTCTCTTCGGAATAGCGCTTGCGCTTCATATCGGGATCTCCTTGGCTTCAAAATACTAGGAAATCCCACACACCGCATGGCTCGAATTACGGGGGTACGGTCATAGCCAATTCATCATCATCTA
>NW_017820107.1:0-233 GCF_001891065.2 Hippocampus comes
ACTACAGTCCTAATGGTCTTGTTTTCAAACGCTCGAAGATCATCGTCAAACTCAGGAAGATTCTCAAAGTGCTTAAATCGCCTTCTAAGAAGATCGGTCCGAACCTCGAGCCCTGAAAGCTGGAAGGCATTGTTTGGATCATCTTCTGGAGCATTACCTGTAAACTGGAGTAAAGACAACAGTCGCTGTTTCCCATCCAGTACGATGAAACTACCTTTCTTTTCCTTCTGTTC
>NW_017820108.1:0-233 GCF_001891065.2 Hippocampus comes
GTTTTGTTGACAAACCAAGTATTAATAATGATAATATGATGGCAATAAATTTCATTTACGCAAAGATAATTAAATATCAATCTAATGATGGGTAAGGAAAAAAATATATCAAACAAAATTAATATGTAATTAACTACTTACCTCTAAAAAAAGAGTAAAAAAATGCTAATATTCCTAATTCATTACTTAATTATTAAATTGTTCATTTTAAGCAATTCTTCTACATAAGTACG
>NW_017820109.1:0-233 GCF_001891065.2 Hippocampus comes
ACTCTTAGCCTGGCAGAGAAAATTACCTACACCCCTCTCGGTTCAGCTCAGCTGGCCACCATTGTGCCCTACTTGCGGCTAAGCCAACTCGCCATTCGCACCGCCCACTCCCAAGACCCGGCCAAGAGGCGGCGCTGTATTGTCGACTTGACGATCGCGACCTGCAAGATTGAGTGGATCCCAATCCCAGGCAAAGAGCTGGTGCGACGCCCCCTCGGACTGGGACGAAGCCT
>NW_017820110.1:0-233 GCF_001891065.2 Hippocampus comes
ACTTGATGCTGTCTTCATCGACAGGTCTTGCATCAGCAGTAGAAACTAAGTCACCACTTAAGGCAGGCACAGGCACGCGGCTTACAACTCCTGATGAAGCATTAGGAGCTGCATCTTCCGCAGCACTAATATCGCGTAAAATATCTGATGTAACATCATTGAACGCAACCTGCTCCCAATCATCTAGCTTAGATTGAGCATATCTGGCAGCCGGTGTTCCTGGAAGCTCTTGG
>NW_017820111.1:0-233 GCF_001891065.2 Hippocampus comes
ACTCGAGGCCTTCCACTTCGCCGTCCTGCAGGGCGAGGGCCTCGAGTTCGTTGACCTGATGGCGCAGGAGTTCGAGCTCGCCTTCGCTGAGCGTGTGTTGCTGGGCGAGGAGGTCGTCGAGGGTGCTTTGGGCCTGACGCCAGGTATCCCAGCGACCGCGAACCTCGGCGGCGGGCTTGCTGAGCTTGCCGAGCGTGTCCAGGGCGCGCCGTTGGGTCGCTCGCTGCAGCAAT
>NW_017820112.1:0-233 GCF_001891065.2 Hippocampus comes
AAGCGGATCGGAAAATGGATGGATGGATGGATTAAATGTAATTTGAGCAAGTTTGTTATTTCAGAAGTGTGTATCAAACTGGTATTCCTTCGCAGGAATCAGTAGCCAAGAGGTATCTCTCAGCTTCAAAAGGTTGATGACCACTACTCAAATAAAATAGAAGCTACACCCCACCACCCACCCCCAGCCAAGAGAAAATTCAAGAGTCTAATCAGACAGCAAGTGTATGACAT
>NW_017820113.1:0-233 GCF_001891065.2 Hippocampus comes
GTCTACATCTCATCTAAACCAGTGGGAAAAGCCTCCCTGTTAATTTCTGGTAAGGTGCTACGTAAACACTTCCAAATATGGGCAAGCCTTCACCGGGGCACTGTTTCAAAAGGCCTTCAAAGTCTTTCATTGGAATCGCACGTCAACACTCTTCTCCATAAAGTTAAAAAAAGCCTCTCTTCACTCAATTCCTCATGAAGACAGTCTGCTAAATTGCATCTCGTTAAAATGAC
>NW_017820114.1:0-233 GCF_001891065.2 Hippocampus comes
ACCAGAACATCGTCGCCGGCATGAAAGCTACCGTGAAAACCGTCAGCCAGAAAACCGACAAAGCACTCACCGTGCCCGCCGGATACCTCACACGCCAACCCGGCGGCACTTACACCGTGAAACTGAAACTCGCCGACGGCAAAACCGAGGACCGAAAAGTGAGCATCGGCGCATCCAACTCCAAAAGCGTCGTCATTACCGGCGGACTGGAAAAAGGTCAGGTGCTCGTGAAG
>NW_017820115.1:0-233 GCF_001891065.2 Hippocampus comes
ACTGATGGCGTCGAAGAGGAAACATATTGCGGCTGCGCTGAAGGAACATCCGATGGCGGTACAGAGGGTAAAACGGAAGGCGCTGCAGATCCCGATGACGATGTGGGCCTTCGCACCGACGGTCCCGATACAGGCGATTCGGAGGGAGTCGAAGACAGGCGGTCCGCTGATGAAGCTCCAGAAGTTGGTGTTTCGGACGGCGACGACGATGGCACAACAGATGGAATTGCAGA
>NW_017820116.1:0-233 GCF_001891065.2 Hippocampus comes
ACTTGTGCTTTTTCTACTGAAGGAGTCTGTGTCATGCTATTTTAAGTTTTCCACAGTTAACTCTAATCAGAGAGTATATGTACTCTATGATTGCCTATGGCACGATGTTGATCTAAATTTCTAGTTAAATTGTAGTTATTTTGGTGGCTATTATCGCTTACCATGGAAAACAAACCAAAAAAATGACAAATGTGTCTTATGAACTGCCAGGCATGCCGGACTTCCTGGAGAAG
>NW_017820117.1:0-233 GCF_001891065.2 Hippocampus comes
ACTGCCCTGCCTGAGGGGCGCTAATGTCGGATAGTGTCCACTTAGCTAAGTGGACACTTAAGAGGCCGGGATGGCGAAGCGGCGCAAGCGTAGGAAGTGGAGCGATGACGAGAAGTGCATGATTTGTGCGCAGACTGTCGTTCCGGGTGTTTCGGTTGCTCAGGTGGCGCGGCGGTATGATTTGAACGCAAACCAGATTTTCAACTGGCTGAAAGACCCGAAGTTTGCACCGG
>NW_017820118.1:0-233 GCF_001891065.2 Hippocampus comes
ACGATGACCGCAGCGCTGTGACTCCGCCCGAATCCTTGCCCGTCGTGCTCGAGGGCAGGAGCGGTCTCGCTCGCGAGGCCGCGCCCTGGCGCAGGGCGCCCGTGCCCGAGGGGGCCTTCTCCGGTCCCTCTTGCGGCTGGCGGCGCACCCTGTCGCGAGTCATCGCAGGTCTCAACCGCGCGCTCCTGTGCTCGCCCCCCGGTCGCGCCCTGCGCGCCCACGTGGAGCGCGCC
>NW_017820119.1:0-233 GCF_001891065.2 Hippocampus comes
ACGACTCATTCATCAAGGATGTCATTCCGCACGGTGCGAAAGGCTGGATCGATGGCTACTATCAAACAGACTGAAGCAGTTTAATGATCAAGACATTCGAAGACGCCTACAGATTTGTTATCGACAACAAAATCGTGACCGTTTTTGGTAGCAAAAAATCTCCGTATCCGTCGCTCTGGGACAACACGGCGCTATCGGAAAAGAAACCCAAAGCGGGTGGCTGGAGCCCAAGA
>NW_017820120.1:0-233 GCF_001891065.2 Hippocampus comes
ACGCGCTCGCAAGCGCATCGTCGTACAGGAGGTTAGACATCACCGCGGGAGCGAGCGTCTGCACCGGCGTCAGCGGCAGACCACACACGGCCCTGACGTGCTGTTCGAACTGGGACACGTTGCTCGCCTCGAGCGTCAGGTGGCCAACGTTGTGCACCCTCGGCGCGATCTCGTTCAGCAGGAGCTCACCGTTCTCAACAAACAGCTCCACGGCGAACAGCCCGACGCCCGCG
>NW_017820121.1:0-233 GCF_001891065.2 Hippocampus comes
ACGAGAACCGACGAACAAGAAAAGGGTTCTTGCAATTCCGGCAAGAGTTGGTTGGAACATTGGTTGCTTGGCTACCGCCTCTCGACCGAGAAGCACCTCCCACTCGTGCCTAGAAGCTACCTTGGCAAGATCAGCCATCCACGCGAGCCAATGCGTTCTATGCTAACCTCTATCTTGCGCAACAAGCGATCCAAGATGGGACATGCTTCATCACGGAATGTGTGGTTGGAACT
>NW_017820125.1:0-233 GCF_001891065.2 Hippocampus comes
ATAAGCTCAATGGAGTGCTAATGTTAAAACAAAGCACTAATAGCAATAACTAGACCCAAAAAAATAAATGGCGCGAGGATAAGCAACAGAAGAAAGCCCATCGCATTTATAAACAGCTTACGATAGTACAGCTGAAGCGGATCTCCCTCTGTAAGTTTGGCATATTCCCGGAGTGTTGTATAGGAATCCTGCGGTTGTGTCTCCACTTGCCTAATCCAGCTAAAGACTTGCCG
>NW_017820126.1:0-233 GCF_001891065.2 Hippocampus comes
ATACGAATCCTGAAATAAATCAATTTGCTGATATGCCTAAAATTGATCTTGGTTAAGATGGTTTTCCAATGGTTGTATTTTTATAGAATTATCAAACTGTGTGGCCTCTTGGTTTGTATATAAAGGCAACATCAGTTTACTTTTTGCAATACTAGTTTTTCAAATCGATCAAATTTGTGGTCACACAGAAAACTGTAAATTCTTGATAAATATAGTTGACTTCGGCATTATAG
>NW_017820127.1:0-233 GCF_001891065.2 Hippocampus comes
ATATCTGCCATGATGTGAATTAAAAGGGCCAATCCTAAAATTCGAGTCCTTTTAATTAAAAATAAGGTCATATAAAGTCCTATGGCAAAATACCCGTGCAAAAAATGAAAGCCAATACTGCAACGATCAATATCAAAGATTGGATTTGCAAAAAGATGATCAAGATCGATAAGAATTCCTGCCAGAAGAATCAAGATGACATGTGTTCTGTTGTTTTTAAAAAATAACAGACC
>NW_017820128.1:0-233 GCF_001891065.2 Hippocampus comes
ATATAGAATTGATCTTCTAAATATTTATCGCCCTTTAAATCACTCTCATCATAGACCTGAGCCGTTATGGGCAAAACAAATAAGAATAATAAACTAAACCCTAAAGAAGTTTTCATTAGTTGAAAGATAGTTCTGGCACGAATAAGTTACAAATAAAAAAACGCCCCAATACTTGGGGCGCTTAAACCAAATTTAAGTCTTTATCTATTGCAGGTTGCGGAACGCATCACCAT
>NW_017820130.1:0-233 GCF_001891065.2 Hippocampus comes
TTTTTTTTGCTTCTTACGGTTACTATATATATATATATAAAACGTTGAAAAAAGATGGAAATTAGAAGAGGAAACTAAGTTTATGTGGCACCCCCCTTGTTGTATGTGGCAGTGTACGTGTCAATGACCTGAAAACTCCCCAAACACGAAACAGCACTTGGGCAAATCGTGAACAAGTCTTCTTCTTCCAAAAAAAAAAAAAAGACTCTTTCAGTTGACTAATGCCAGGTCCA
>NW_017820131.1:0-233 GCF_001891065.2 Hippocampus comes
ATATGACTGATCAATCGCGTCGCCAGCAACGAATGGCCGCCTAGTTCAAAAAAATTATCGTTGATGCCAATTGGATCAATCGATAGCAACTGTTGGTAAATCGCCACCAGTTGCTGCTCTGTTTTATCGCGCGGTGCAACATACGCCTGTCGGTATGCTTCCCAATCTGGCCTAGGTAAATTTTTTCTATCTAACTTCCCATTGCTCGTTAATGGAAAAGCATCCAGCTGCAT
>NW_017820132.1:0-233 GCF_001891065.2 Hippocampus comes
ATAGATTTTAGATTTTTAGATATTAGGCCTGAACATCTCCTTTAAAAGGACAAGAACCTATTATCTAATATTTGATTAACTTCTTAGAAAATTGCTCGCCTTGAGCATCCTTTATATTTATCCAATACAAGCCAGCAGGTAAATGGTTCAAAGAGATTGGGATTTGATGCTTTCCTGTACTTAAGAAACCTGCAAACAATTGCTGTATCCTCTTCCCTGTGCTGCTATATAAC
>NW_017820133.1:0-233 GCF_001891065.2 Hippocampus comes
ATAGTTGCTGACCAGGGCAACCCCGTTTCCTGCCGCCGCGGCCTCGATGGCCATGTTTTCCACGGTGAAGGTGGGGCCGTGCTTAACCTTCATGTCTTCAAGGCCGGCCGCCTTCAGCCACATCTGCCAGTCGGGCAGGGGCACGGAGAACTGGCCCCAGTCCACGTGGAGCAGGCGCACATGCTGCAGATCAGCCGGGCTCTTGAGAGGCGTATCGCCCGAGAGCAGCTTGG
>NW_017820135.1:0-233 GCF_001891065.2 Hippocampus comes
ATCAAGCCCACCTCTTCGCGATGCTCGAGCGCTGCCACGCGGAGAACGTCGCGAAGGTGCGCGTGCACGCGCTGCTCGACGGTCGCGACGTCGGCGAAAAGAGCGCCCTCGAGTACGTGGACGCGCTCGAGACGCGGCTCGTGGCCTTCCGCGACGCCGGCCGGGACTACCGGGTCGCCAGCGGCGGCGGCCGCATGACCACGACCATGGACCGCTACGAGGCGGACTGGGGC
>NW_017820136.1:0-233 GCF_001891065.2 Hippocampus comes
ATCAAAAATCTTCCTAAACCAATCATTGCAGAACTGTTAGACACAACAAAACATACTGCTTTAGATACCAAAGGACAACTGAGCTATATAGAGACTCATTATAAAGGAAGACGTATTATTTGCACCTATTCTCAAAAACGAGCCAACAAGGATGCCTTTGAACGTGAAAAGCTCATTGCTAAGGCTCAAAAATGGGTGGAGAACCCCTCACAATTTAAACAAGCCAAAACAAA
>NW_017820137.1:0-233 GCF_001891065.2 Hippocampus comes
ATATTTTTGATGATCTCTTACTGTACTTTATTTCCCCACTGCTGCTGCATGTGATACATCTCGAATGGTTCCTTTCCAATCCCCTCTAGCAAGTATAACCATCAACAGTATTCAGAGTACGTATACAAATAGACCCCATCTTGAGTCATACATTGACCTTCACAACCGTATTGCATATGGCAAGGTGAACTCGTCTGTGCAGATGCCACGTTCATTTGATTTGTGGAGATGTC
>NW_017820138.1:0-233 GCF_001891065.2 Hippocampus comes
ATCATTCGTTATTCTTATATGAAAGAAAACGTTATGCCGCCTTGTTTGATCTTAAATTAAAAGATTATAAGGGATGGGCAAGAGGGCTAAAGAAAGCTGGTTATGCGACAGACCCAAAATACCCTAAGAAATTAATTCAGCTCATAGAATTATATGAACTGTATAAGTTTGATGATTTTAATGATAAGTATGCCGGTGGTGTGACTAAAGTAAAAAAGAAAGCTCCCGAAAAA
>NW_017820139.1:0-233 GCF_001891065.2 Hippocampus comes
ATATGCTGAAGTAAAACCCCAAGCTGAGAGCATCACGGTGGGTTTGTGGTTAACACATCTGCCTTCCAGTTCTCTGAGGTTTGGGTTCAAATCTCCGTCCGCCCTGTGTGGAGTTCGTACTTTGACTTCCTCATCTATTCCAAAAATATCTTAGGTTAATTGAAGACTCTGAAATATCGTAGAGAACATCGCATTAAGAAAAATTTTGACTGGACTTCCCCTTTAAACTGAGT
>NW_017820141.1:0-233 GCF_001891065.2 Hippocampus comes
ATCCGGTGGGAGACCTCGCCTGTCCGGTGTTGACCACCGAGGGAACGGCTTTTCCGTTTCCGCCGCAGAGCGGCGATCGGGAGGTCCGCCTGCTGGCCGCTTGGATTCCGATGCGTCGGGAGAATCTGGAACGAGCTCTGGCGGTGACCGAGCGGGCTCTACACCTGCGATTTGCCGGAGAGGACCTGCATCTGGCCTTACGTTTCGATTCCGACCGTGGGGGTATCACCCTC
>NW_017820144.1:0-233 GCF_001891065.2 Hippocampus comes
ATCTGTCTTCTCCTTTATACTCATTTTGAGTATTTTAAGGGCGCATTCTTGCCTTGATTAATGCTCATTTAGAGCATTGTTGACCCCTACGAATATAGGAAACTGTACCGGTTATTTCCAGAAGAAAGACGTGATGCTTGCGAAGCGTGATGTCTTTGGTGCGGTTCGCAAAGTCTTCTCGTTTGAGTTCGGCGCCGCAGGTTGTCGCTAAAAAATGCGGCGCCGAAAAAATG
>NW_017820145.1:0-233 GCF_001891065.2 Hippocampus comes
ATCGACCCAGTGATCGGGATAGTCGAGATGGGGCCACTCGTCGCAGAGGCCAACGCCATGGCCGAAGCAGGAGTATTTCTGTTTCTGATAGATGGGCGGAAGCTCGTGGCAGGTCTCGCACAGCTCCTTCAGCGTCACGCCGGGTTTGAGCTTTTCCATATTGGTCTGGATGTGCTCGACACCCAGCCGGTAATCCTCGATCATGTCAGGGCGCGGGTCGCCGTCGCCGATCC
>NW_017820146.1:0-233 GCF_001891065.2 Hippocampus comes
ATCGACACGGGCATCACGGCAAACAGCTTTCTGGTCGACAGCTATGGTTTCGTCCCGTCTTATATGATTGCAGGCGTCAGCCTCCTCATCCTCGGCTTCGCGTTTGCCCGCCAGCTCGATCGCCGCTAAGGCTTGGGCGGAGCCTCGCCCAAGTCCCAGAAAAGTCCGGTCATGATCTCCAGCCCCTCGCGGGTCGCCGGTGCGAGCAGATGTTCGTCCGGACCATGCTGACG
>NW_017820147.1:0-233 GCF_001891065.2 Hippocampus comes
ATCGAGCCTGGCGAGGTCAAGTGCTGGGGCGAAGGGCAGTACGGCCGGCTGGGCTACGCCGACGAAGACGCTCGCCTCGAGCCGCCCGATCAGACGCTCGACCTCGGCACCCGCGTGACCGATCTCGGGGTCGGGGGCGCCCACAGCTGCGCGCGCCGGATCGACTCCGAGGTGATCTGCTGGGGCCGAAACAACCGCGGGCAGCTCGGCCACGGCCTGGGCAGCAACGGAGA
>NW_017820149.1:0-233 GCF_001891065.2 Hippocampus comes
CTAAATATGCTTTTTTTTTGGTTTTGTTTTGTTTTCTCACACTCCACTTACCTTCCCTCAATTTGGCTTTACTTTTTATCCCTTTTTTTCCCCAGACAGACCGGTTGCCCATTTAGTTTGGCAGCAGCAGCTAAATCCAATCTCTCTCTTACAGAGGTCCCACTGATATTTAACCCATTCATGCCCATGAGACAGGGGAATCAATCACGTTTAAAAAAAAAAAAAAAAAAAAA
>NW_017820150.1:0-233 GCF_001891065.2 Hippocampus comes
ATTAGTACTAATATAAATTAAATCAAAAGCAATGACAGTTTATAGAAAATATAATTTCCCAAAGCTAATTGCTGCTTTTATTTTTCTTTTAGCTTTTGGATGTTCCAGGGATATCGATGATTTAGAACCAGCTAGTTTTCCCTCCAATGGAGAAGTTTTTATCGATGGTTTTAGTTCAGGTTTGGAATATGCAGCCTTTGGAGGCTCAAAAACGACTGCTTTTAATGTAGTTG
>NW_017820152.1:0-233 GCF_001891065.2 Hippocampus comes
ATTTCTGCGGCCATCGCCGTCATGCGCATTCTCCTGCCGGGCGTTGCCAGTCTGTCAGGTCAGGATGCATGCCGCAAGCTTAACTAATGAAAAGCGGGCAAGTTGCCCTGCCCGCTCTGCAAAAAATATCAGGAGTCGAAATCAGTACGCTCTTTGGTCACCGGCTGTGGCTTGGGCTCTGGGAAATCCAGTGACGGCGTCAGTGTTCCCTTTGGACAGCCTACGCTACATCG
>NW_017820153.1:0-233 GCF_001891065.2 Hippocampus comes
ATTCTAAATGACAAGGAGAATGCGCGTCGCCGGATGTTCGAACAAGCTGCAGGAATCTCAAAATACAAGAAGAGAAAAAGAGAGACCCTAAATAAGCTGAAAAATACATCTGAAGATCTTGATCGCATTGAAGATTTACTTTTCGAAATTGAAAATAATCTCAAACAATTAGAAAAACAAGCCAAGCGAACCAAACGCTATTATGAACTCAAGGAAAAATATAAAAACCTTAG
>NW_017820155.1:0-233 GCF_001891065.2 Hippocampus comes
ATTCGCTTGCATTCCTGGCAAATCATGAAAGCGGGCGGTTCTGAATGGTGTTCCTGATCACAATACACAAACGCATTCAAACTTTCGATTCGATGAGCCAGACCTACGTCGATGAGCTTTTCCAGAGCCCGATAAATGGTCAATGGTGCCTTCAGGCCTTTGGAGCGAACGTCGTCGACATCAAGGATTTGATAGGCACTCATGGGTGCTTTTCTCTTGCGTAGCGCATCCAG
>NW_017820157.1:0-233 GCF_001891065.2 Hippocampus comes
ATTTCGACTCGATTGACTTTTCTTTTGGCCCGGCTCGGTGTCCACCCGAATGTGGTGACTACTTTTGCTTTTTTGCTCACTTTGATTGGGGCATATTTTGCGGGTTCGGGTTATTATGAGCAAATCGTGCTGGGTGCCTTGATTTTTCAACTTTCCTCTATTCTCGATGGAAGCGATGGTGAACTTGCCCGTTTGACTTTTAAGACCTCCAAATTTGGTGGGTGGTATGGACT
>NW_017820158.1:0-233 GCF_001891065.2 Hippocampus comes
ATTTGTTCAATCTGGCAATGGCAAGCGGCCGAATCAACGATCTCAAGAAGGCTCGTGAAACGTACGAACAGCTGTTAACGCTCAGCCCCCGACATTGGCAAGCACGCAAGAACCTGGGAAACATTCTGTCTCGACTTGGTTTCCACAAGGAGTCTGCGGCCGAATTCAGCCGAACTTCAGCGGGGCGCCCCAATGATTACCAGATTTTTTTCAACCTTGGCAATCAACACATG
>NW_017820161.1:0-233 GCF_001891065.2 Hippocampus comes
ATTGTACCTCTTGGGATCTCACCACCAAGGATAGTAGCACCCAGTGCTAATGATGAGGGGTGGCATTCCCTGGAAAGGGCTTCTATAGCATTGGTGATTCAAAATGAACAATTATGATCTGAAAGAAAAACTTTCAAATCACAAGAGGACTGGTTGCCATACAGGACAAGAAGACTAGCTGCTATACATGACAAGAAGACTGATTGCTAAACAGGGCAAGAAGACTAGTTGCT
>NW_017820162.1:0-233 GCF_001891065.2 Hippocampus comes
ATGATCCCGGTCATGCTTACCATGCCGCGTAATGTCGTGCGGAGCGCTTCGGCGATCGGTAACGGTGTCGGTACAGTGTTCGGCAAGGTTCGGCGTCAAAAGACCGTTGATACAGTAGCCGCTGAGGTAAAAGAGCCTGTTGAGCAGGTTGAGGTTGTGACTGTAACACTCGAAGAAGACCCTGAGCCTACGCCGGTACGCAAACCTTCGAAACCACGCAAGAAGTCCACGAC
>NW_017820163.1:0-233 GCF_001891065.2 Hippocampus comes
ATGACAACACCGTCTTCGGTCTGCGCAATGATGTAATTCTCGTGGACCTGGGCGCGCGCTGCGCCCAGCGGGTGGTGCTCAGCCGGGGTGGGATCGTTTTCCACCACCTCAACGCGGGCCGAAACGGGCGCATATTCTGGGTAAGGTTGCTGTGCGGAAGCTTGGGCCTCGGCAAAGCCACCATGCTGCGGGCGCGACGCAAGATCCATTTGATAGACAGGCTGTGGTGGGGG
>NW_017820164.1:0-231 GCF_001891065.2 Hippocampus comes
TACCTAATGCATCAAGACACGTATCGAATCATCGAATTGTCTTTTATTAGTCTAGGTTTGTAACATTTCCAGTAGTAAAAACTCAAAGACGAGCCAATCCTGGCATGGTGGCACAAACGCACCCACGCTGGCCAATGAGTGGGGTGCAGTTGGTTAATTTTTAGAAACTCTGGGGGTGTACAGGGAGCATGGGCGGGTTGGTCTCTCTCTCTCTCTCTCTCTCTCTCTCTC
>NW_017820166.1:0-233 GCF_001891065.2 Hippocampus comes
ATGCCAGCTAGCAATGATTCGAAAGACGCCGCGACCTGCATCTGAGCAAGCCGAGCCTCGGTCGCGCCGATGTTGCCCGCATCCTGCTCCTTCCTGATGTTTTCAAGGGTGGCTGACGCTGCTTCCTGGATTCGACCTCGGAGTTCACTAAAGCCGCGGTTCGCATCTTCAAACCGCACCCTTTCTGCTTCTCGAATTGCCTCAACGCCCTCGAGCCCTTCAGCGTTCATTGC
>NW_017820167.1:0-233 GCF_001891065.2 Hippocampus comes
ATGCTGGGGCGAGCTGGGTCGATTATGACAGCGATGGCGACATCGATCTGTTTGTCAATCAGGACTTCCTTTACCGAAATGATGGTGATGGCGACTTCACCCGCATCTTCGACAGTGGCATTGAAGGGGTGAGCATCGAATACAATAATGGGAACTCTTGGGCCGATTATGACAATGACGGCGATATCGACATGGTACTGACCAACCGGGAGCAGAATGGCCTTTTTTCCAAC
>NW_017820168.1:0-233 GCF_001891065.2 Hippocampus comes
ATTGCAGCTCGTGATCAGAGCTATTGAGATAAATCTATTTGTGTTTGTCTTCATTGTAAGTTTGTTTGATCTGCGATTCACTGATTGCATTGTCAAAGAAAGGAAACAGGAGCAGCATTTTCAAACTGTACAAACAAGCTATGATAGAGATGTTTCTGCACTGAGCACGCAAGTAAATTTCATCCCTGTCTGCCTTTTGGAATGTCAAATTGAAAGACTCTCCAATGCAAAGG
>NW_017820169.1:0-233 GCF_001891065.2 Hippocampus comes
ATGCGAAGAGCGTCGGCGAAGTCGCGCGCATCATCGAACCGATCCTTCGGGTCGACCGACAACGCCTTGTCAAACAGCTCGTCCACGCCGGCAAGCTCCGGCTGCCACTTAGATGGTGGGATAATCGGCTCTCGGAGTCGCTGGCGCACGGTTGCCGCAGGTGTATCGAGGTCCTTCCAGGGGGATTGCAGGGTCAACATCTCATACGCGGTCAATGCCAATGCGTAGAGGTC
>NW_017820171.1:0-233 GCF_001891065.2 Hippocampus comes
ATGGTGCACGAGGAAAATATCGTGATCGAGGAAACCGGGCCGCGTCTTTTGTCGCCGATGGCTGCGCGGGAACTGCCGACTATCTGAACCGCATTCGCATGCGTGCTGGGCTTTTGCGGCTCATTGCTGCTGCGGTTAACCGGGGCGTTCCTGTTGCGCAAAAAAAGGGGCCGAGCATGAAGCTCGGCCTTAGTCCAACAGGGAGGTATGATGGCGACGCGCCAACTGGCTGC
>NW_017820173.1:0-233 GCF_001891065.2 Hippocampus comes
ATGTGGCCACGCTGGTGGCGGCCCGGGCGGCGGAAAAGAACTTGGAACTCATCGTGCGCGTGGACCCCAACCTGCCCTCCGTTTACGTGGGGGACGCAGGGCGCATCCGCCAGATCATCACCAACCTGATGGGCAATGCCATCAAGTTCTCCGACGAAGGCCATGTGTATGTGGACGTTTCGGGAACCGTCGGCGACGACGGCAATGCGGAGCTCACGGTGCGCGTGGAAGAC
>NW_017820175.1:0-233 GCF_001891065.2 Hippocampus comes
ATGTCCTGGATAACGTCATCGACAATTTCAGTTGTGGCTTCAGCCTGAAAACTATTTTCAACATAGATGCCTGGTAAACCGTCTTGAATATCATAGGCTTCCATTAGAAAAGGGACGTTCCCAAGCTGAACTATGGAGATCAATACGCGATTAGGTTTAAAACTGACCGTTCCCCAAACCGTAGTATTTTTTGGAATAGTGTACTGTCCAAGCTTAATGGATTCCGTTAACCG
>NW_017820176.1:0-233 GCF_001891065.2 Hippocampus comes
AGAACAACTGGAACGCCGGCAACGCTGCCACAGGCTCGCTCACCGACGTCAACGACGACAGCGGCGCGGCCACCACCGCCGACGTCGACTGGTCCTCGGCCAACACCTGGGGCGGCGCGTCCGCCTCGACCGACGACATGGCGATGGTCAACGGCTGGCTCGACGATGGCGGCAACGGCGGCCTGGTCACTGTGTCCGACATCCCCTACGCCGCGTACGACGTCTACGTCTAC
>NW_017820177.1:0-233 GCF_001891065.2 Hippocampus comes
AGATTCAAACGTCGACATATGAAGTTGCTATTGGCGCACGGTCGTGCGTTCTGACAGATCCCGATCAGATGACTTCGTCAATGCACCGGCTTGGAGTGATCAAACTTATCAATACAAACTTTTTGAACCACTTGAAAACGGCCCCCCGTTCTACAAGGCAAACTCGTTTAGTGGAAACGAACCCAATCACCTTTTCTTGAACGATGGCATTACATTTCACAACTTGACGCAGG
>NW_017820179.1:0-233 GCF_001891065.2 Hippocampus comes
AGAGAGAATTCTTATACAGATAGTCCTTTTCTCCCATTCCCCAACCATGATCGCTGGTGAAAACGATAATGGTGTTGGCTCTCAATGGTGATTGTTCAACCACGTCTAAAATTCTGCCAAGCTGTTCGTCAACCGAGGCCACACTGGCCAAGTACGCCTGGATGAACTTTTTGAGTGCGGTGTCATGGGAATCGTACGAGGCAACTAGATTCGAATAGAGTCGAGATCCCATG
>NW_017820180.1:0-233 GCF_001891065.2 Hippocampus comes
AGAGCAAAGTGACGGTGTATGCCAGTGACTTGAACCCAGTGTCGTACAAGTACCTGTGTATCAATGCTCAAAAGAATGGATGCGGGGATCGGTTGAAACCGTTCAATCGAGATGCCCGAGCCTTTGTCAAATATTTGCAAGAGTGTTTGGTGAGTGTGGACCACGTGATTATGAATTTACCGGCATCGGCCCCGGAATTCTTGGATGCTTTCCGGGGTTGGTCCATGCCAAAA
>NW_017820181.1:0-233 GCF_001891065.2 Hippocampus comes
AGAAACGAGGATTCTTTGGTTTACTCCGCGCCGACCATCGTCACCAGGAAAAGTGGCAAAGCAAGCCCAACAAGTACGAGAAGCAACGAGGATTTTAGCACGTATACCGACGTCTGTCTTCAGGAATCCAAACGAGACGAAACCGATGAAACTGCTTGAAAATCTTGAGCATCCCAGCCTTTTGTGGTGGGACTTTGGGCAAGGCAGCCTTTTTTTTATGGAGCGCGTTTCAC
>NW_017820182.1:0-233 GCF_001891065.2 Hippocampus comes
AGAGTCCCATGCATGTCAACTGTACATGGAAATGTCCTTGTGTCTGGATTGGAAAGCACACTCCCTCCCTTGAGGGACTGATCCTGATTAATTAATTCTGGAGAGCATTAGGTGCAGATTGTTGAGATCCAAAGCTCGAGGACCCCAGAGTGTGTGTTGGGTTACTGCAAGAGTTTAACCAGCTAAAACTACATATTTGGCTATTGAAAGCACTGTCCAGCAAGCTTCTCGCT
>NW_017820183.1:0-233 GCF_001891065.2 Hippocampus comes
AGCAGCTCCAGGACCTCGGCTACATGTCGATGCTCGATCCGTGTCCTTCGGACCTGGGGCGGGACGTCGAGCTCGCGGCCCGGGTCGCCCAGCAGACCGGCTTCCAGATCATCCTCGCGACCGGGCTCTACAAGCAGGAAGAGGGCGGCGTGCCGTATTGGCATTTCCGCTCGAACTTCGGGGACGTGACCGAGGTCATGGCCGAGCAGTTCGTCCACGAGCTGACGGAGGGG
>NW_017820184.1:0-233 GCF_001891065.2 Hippocampus comes
AGATGACTATTTCGTCGTCGAGGACGGTATCGTGCGCAATCTGCGCGGAGAGATTTACGAGAAGTATGAGGACGGTCCCAACCGCGCCGTGCACGACTTTCTGGTATCGGCACGAGGTGAGGACTACGAAATCGATGCCAGCCTCTGTGACATGTTCGGCTACAACGCGACCTGGAATCCGAACGGATACCTGAGACGTCTGCGCTGAAGACCAGCCGATCCAGCGCCGGGAG
>NW_017820187.1:0-233 GCF_001891065.2 Hippocampus comes
AGAAGCTTGCGGCTTTTCTGTTTTTGATATATGGCTTCCAGTTTGCATTGGAAGAGTTTCAACTTGCTCTCGCTGATGTAGTGACAAACTGAGAATGGTTTTGTGAAGTGTTACTCAAGACAACATGGCAATATCCTTTTCATAATGATGCCGTTTGTGCTTGCGTTTCCGCCTGCTCAAAGGATCGAAGGTCACAGCCATTCAATGTTGGTTTTCAGCCTTGCCGCTTACAT
>NW_017820188.1:0-233 GCF_001891065.2 Hippocampus comes
AGCCTCCAAAGGAGGAGATCGTTTTGATCGGCGCCGTAAAGATCGTGACCGCTTTTCCAGGAATGAATCGATCTTTATTAATGTAGGGACGATGGATTTAAACGATAAGTCTGGCTTTTTGTCATTTGTGTGTAAGCAATGCCAAATTTCCGGTCAAGTTATTGGGCGAATTTCCATGAAAGAAAAACATACCTTTTTTGACGTGGATGAAAAATATGTATCTAAAGTCGTTC
>NW_017820189.1:0-233 GCF_001891065.2 Hippocampus comes
AGCCCACCGAGCGCACGGAGAAGTCCTCGTGCTTGCGGAAGACGGCGATGGTCGTCGGCCCCGGCGTGTGTCCGTAGCGCTGCGCCAGCTCCTCCCGCGCCTGGGCGTAGTAGGGCACGAGGTAGGTGCCCAGGACCTCGGCAGCGTCGGGCTGCCAGCTAAAGCTCAATGCGCCCTTCGAGTCGGTTCGGTGGGCGCGCTGAATGCGCTCCAGAACGAGGGTCAAGTTGGAC
>NW_017820191.1:0-233 GCF_001891065.2 Hippocampus comes
AGCGACAACCCGGTGGGTGAGGACGTCTTCGACTGGCTGGGCCCGGAGAACGTGGTCAAGCGTTACCAGTCGGCCGGCAACGCGGGGGTGAGCGGTTTCGAGGCGCAGCTCGCGGCGTGGAAAGAACGCCTCGGTTAGCCGCCGCCGCCGCGGCGACGCGGGGTCGGGACGACCGGACACCGCGCGGGTGCCACACCGCGTCCCGAAGGGCGCTGTGTGCCGAGCACGAAGAG
>NW_017820192.1:0-233 GCF_001891065.2 Hippocampus comes
AGCGGTGGCCACTACCTCCGAGACCCTCCGCGCCGCGCTTCGGGTCAGCGGTCTCGATCCACGGTTTCGAGTGGTGACGTCGTGTTTCCTCATGATCTTTCCTCCGGGCGACACAGACCAGGGTGCCTCGGAGCGAGCCCTGGTCTACGCCGACTGTGGAGTGATTCCGGACCCATCTCCGGAACAGCTCGCCGATATCGCCATCCAGGCAGCGGAGAGCTACCGGCTGCTGG
>NW_017820193.1:0-233 GCF_001891065.2 Hippocampus comes
AGTACAAGAAAAGGTAAAATCAGTAAAAAAAGTACCTTTAATAAGTTGTAAAGAAAGGATTTCATAACCGAGGATTTCTTCAAGTATACAAGCTTCCTTTCTTTTTCCCTAATTTTAAAGTATGAAAGCCCGATATTATCTATTGTTATTATTATCATGGTGCCTTCCAATACTAGTATTTAACCAAACAGAAAAGGATTACAGGCACATTGACAAATATGCTAAAAAGGCAC
>NW_017820194.1:0-233 GCF_001891065.2 Hippocampus comes
AGTATCCCCCCCAAATTCACCATATGATAGGCAAGCTATTGACAAAGAGACAATCTGAAAGCCATATTTGGAGACTGTAAGAACTGCCTTGAGCAAGAGGTGCACAAGAAACGCTCCATGGAACATCAAACGCTAGCTAAAGCAAGTACATACCCTGTGCATCTGATGCCCAGCGACTTGCTATCCTATTTTGTTGGGCTATGCTTTGTTGATGAAAAGCGCCAAATTACCAA
>NW_017820195.1:0-233 GCF_001891065.2 Hippocampus comes
AGCTTGAGGGATGAGATTGAAGATGAATTTCCCGCCCGAGATCACGGCCCGGGACAAGTTCCATCGCAAACCAGTGCTGGGAATCTGTTACGCCATCAGCATACACTTGAACGATACCAGGGTGTCGCAAGCGCCCAATAGCAAGTGATTCTCTGTGGAAGCGCTGAACGTGAACTGGAGACGCTGCAAAGTGAGGGTGGAGAATCTTAAGAGCAACTTCTCTTTTCAAAGAG
>NW_017820197.1:0-233 GCF_001891065.2 Hippocampus comes
AGTAGTGCAAGGTAGCTCCAGCAGCTATTTGAGCCAACTCCATTCCCTCTATCCCAAACCCTTTCAGAGATTGGACAGCAAAATGTTCTAATAGTTTCTCACGTGTATAATCCAAGGTATAAACCCATTCATCTAATTTAAAGGTGTAAAATTTATCTCCAAACTGTTTTTCAAATTCTGATTTTTTATCCTTGGAGAAGATAACTTCTGAAGGCTTAAAACTCTGCAATAAC
>NW_017820199.1:0-233 GCF_001891065.2 Hippocampus comes
AGTTGCCAGGTAGATCGGCAGCAGTACCAATAAAACAGCAGTAATCTTTATTAACTTCATGACATAACTAGCTGATCAACTTTCTAGTGAACAGTCAATTAGTCAGAAGTGCAATAGAAGGCAATTTACACTGCCGTTACTTCTGCTGGTTTCTTGGCGTAGTGGCGATTGATCAGGTCATTCTGCAGCCAGAGCAATTTGTTGAAAGCGCGAAGTGTGCGAGTTTGCGAGGC
>NW_017820200.1:0-233 GCF_001891065.2 Hippocampus comes
AGTTTTTAAAACGATAGAGGAGATGATTAATAATCACCTCCTCTATTTAAATTCTAAATCGCAATAAAAAACTTAAAGCTTTAAACCTTAATATCAATGTTTCACGTGGAACATTTTAAAACTTTAATGTATTAGTAGTTTTACTCCCGTACAACATTAAGCTTTTCTTCTTTCCATTTTTTTTAACATGAACAATATTTTTCTGCCCATCGTATAAGTTAATCAGTATCTCA
>NW_017820201.1:0-233 GCF_001891065.2 Hippocampus comes
ACATTAGCCTTACACGGTTTGGTTGCATCAAACCTCAGAGCTGCGGTTGTGGTCAAGGTCATACAAGGAGCGCAGCATCTCGCGATGTGAAGGAGGTAATTGAAGCCGACGCAGCCCACACAAACACACAAGCTCCCTTCATGCTCTATGTCAGCGTCCAAGTGACTAAACCGGTAGTTCTTCACCTTGTCAGAGGTACCGAACCCAACCAGTTCGTATGCGCATCCTCCGAA
>NW_017820202.1:0-233 GCF_001891065.2 Hippocampus comes
AGTTGGCACATTAATACATGAACACAAAAAGGAGACACAAAGTATCCTAAATTTAAACTATGGAAAGTAAAGTATTAAAAGAAAAAGCCCAACCACTTGGTAATTACCCGCACGTCAAAAGAGTAGGCGATTTCATTTACGTTTCTGGCACCAGCAGTCGCAGACCAGATAATACCCATGTAGGAGCCGAACAAGATGAAGAAGGAAACTGGCATTTAGATATTAGAAAACAA
>NW_017820203.1:0-233 GCF_001891065.2 Hippocampus comes
AGTGATGTTGGAGATCACGCACAGCTCTTCGTGGCCGGGCGTGAAGACGTGTAGGGAGTAGCTGCCGGGCGCCAACGGCCCGATGCGGAAGCTGCCGTCGTGCCGGCACGGTCGCCAAACCGCGCCGGGCACCGGTTCGGTGGACTGCAGCACCCTGCCCTTCTGATCGAACGGACCGCGACTCTCGTCCCACGCCACGATGGTCAGGAACTCCGCGTGCATCCGGCGTGGGG
>NW_017820204.1:0-233 GCF_001891065.2 Hippocampus comes
AGTCACCGTCAGGCACAGAGCAACCACACTGCCTCGACAGGGCGCTGGCTGCACCATCACGCACGCACTCTGTGATCGGATGAAGTCCCCGAACGGCATCTGAGCGCAGCAACGACATCATATCTCCTGTGTCAAATTTCAAATCCCGCCAGACTCTGTTGCTAATGTACCGTAACACTTATCTGTGGAAAATGTACTTATAAATACAGTGCATCTTGAAAAGGAAAAAAAAA
>NW_017820205.1:0-233 GCF_001891065.2 Hippocampus comes
AGGAACGCTTCCTCGAACCCGATGATCTGGAAGTCGGTCACTGCGTCTGGCCCGGTCGCGACCTTCAGGCCATCGCTGCTGCCGAACTCGGTCGGGTTCAGCATGGCCGAGGCGCGGAAGTCGATTACCGTGGCGGTGGCCGGATCCATCAGGGCCTTGTCGCTGGCCGCGTTCATCTCGAACACCAGATCGCGGGCTTCCAGTGTGATCACGTCCAGCCCCACCAATGCAAC
>NW_017820206.1:0-233 GCF_001891065.2 Hippocampus comes
AGGATAATATTTATCCCATTTGCTAACCAGAGGGATCGCATTGCCAAAGAGGCATCCCCTGCTCCACGAAAAATACCATTGAGTAAGAAAAGAAGCGTTATTACAATATTTGTCCCAAATATAATCCTTGTATACCCAACTCCAGAAGCGATCAATTCTTCGGTTCCTCCCATTAATCGGAGGATATCATCCGCAAAATAAGCTCCTAAAATGCCAATAATAATGGAGATAAA
>NW_017820207.1:0-233 GCF_001891065.2 Hippocampus comes
AGGATTATGAGTTTGATGGAGACGTAAAATACCATTTGGGCTACAGTCACAATCAAGTCACTCAATCAGGAAAAACGGTTTCTATGCATCTGTGCCCAAATCCATCGCATCTGGAGACAGTAGATCCAGTAGTCAGTGGAATTGCTCGCGCTCAAATTGATTGTCGTTTTGATGGAGATGCCTCTCGCGTACTGCCCATCCTCATTCATGGCGATGCAGCAATAGCTGCACAA
>NW_017820208.1:0-233 GCF_001891065.2 Hippocampus comes
AGGATGGTAGGCATTCACAATTTTAGCAGTGGTGCGGGCGCCTTCGGCAGATATGGCCTGAATGTCATAACTGCCATAAATGGCCAGCACCGGTTGAGCATAATCCGCCCACACGGGAAACAAGTCCACGCGCCCCAAACTGGCCAGAAACCGGTAATTGCGGTTAAACAATAACTGTGCCTCATTGGCAGGGCCGAACAAACCTGCTGCAAGCGCTTCGCGGTGCTGTGCGG
>NW_017820210.1:0-233 GCF_001891065.2 Hippocampus comes
AGGTCCATAATCGCTTGCGTGTATTCGGCCACATCGGTTTGCGGTGTGTTGTGTTCCGCAAGCTCCCAGAGCGTATTTTCGACGGCCTTTTTGCCGTACCAACCCTCGACCTCGTAGTAGCGAGCGAGCACTCGTTTCACATTGCCATCCAGAATCGGGTGTCGTTGATTCAGAGAGAACGCCAAAATGGCTCCGGCAGTGGACTGGAGGGGGAGTCGGTGCCCCCTCTGGGA
>NW_017820211.1:0-233 GCF_001891065.2 Hippocampus comes
AGGGTGGCCGGATCTCGAGTCGGCGACGACGTTGGAACGCCACGAGGACGGCTACAGCCTTTACCTCCCTGCGCACCTGCACCACGAGTACGAGGCCCTGCTCGAGACCCGTCCGGCCCGCGGTGCCGTGGAGATCAATGGACGCAAGTGGGCGGTGGCCACACGCATCCCGTTTCCCCATGAAGGGCCCGAACCATGATCGCGCAATCGCATCGCGCCGGCGGTGGCGCCCG
>NW_017820212.1:0-233 GCF_001891065.2 Hippocampus comes
AGGGGGGGCAGCTGTTGCTCATCGGGCAGTGGATGGCGAAGTCGTCCTCGTATTGAGGGTCGCAATGCCGCATGGGCGAGAAGAGCCCGCTGAGCGGGGCCCCGCGCACATCGAAGGTGATGTTCTTGAAGAACGCTCCTGGCGGAGGCGGCTCGACCAGGGCGACGAACTGGTCCTGGAACATCGTGCACACGTCGTGGGGATACCCGAAGCCGAAGTAGGCGGCCTCGTAC
>NW_017820213.1:0-233 GCF_001891065.2 Hippocampus comes
AAGAAACAAAACATAAAAACAAGAAATGACCTAAATTGAATGCTAACTTCTCGTTTTATTTCGAAGCGTGAAATCACGTTAGGAGCTAGTCCATTACGCACAAATGCACACACCCGGTCAGGAATATGCAGAAGCAAAAGTGGTGATGATGCACACAAATGAACATGCTTCAATGGACAACATGCATGTTAAGGTCCGTACGCACAAAGAGCAATTGTTTTCTACTCTCTTGG
>NW_017820214.1:0-233 GCF_001891065.2 Hippocampus comes
CAAACAGCACAGCCAAGCTACGCCGATGAAGAGGACCAACGGCTGGAACCATGGAGCTTCGCGGCTTGGCTGCTGCACTTGGCCAGCTTGAGCACTTCGCGCGGCTGCTGACACCGAGAGTTGGGGAAGAGCGACTTGCATGGTTTGACCTGAAACGAAAGATGATGGTGAGAGCCAGCAAGACGAAGAGGACAACGAAACCAGGCGAGTCATAACAGGAGGGTGGTTGATCC
>NW_017820215.1:0-233 GCF_001891065.2 Hippocampus comes
AGTGCCGAGGAACTTTCAGGCGCAACGGGGTTGAACCTGTCGAGCCGCCCGGATGATTTGCGGCCTTGCAACTTTTACGTTGTCACGGTTCCGACACCCGTCAACGACTTCATGCAGCCGGATTTGACCGCCTTGGTCCGTGCATCTGAAACCGTAGGCAAAGTGATCTCACAAGGCGATATCGTCGTTTATGAATCTACGGTTTATCCCGGGGCGACAGAGGAGAGGAGCCT
>NW_017820216.1:0-233 GCF_001891065.2 Hippocampus comes
CAAAGTGAAGTTGCAAAGACCTTGGCATTCGCCTATTCTTCTCCCTGTCCTTTTGTACTCTCTCTGCAACTTCGTTGCTCAGCGTGTTTATCCACACTCGAAGTTGCGCATTCGTCCTACACTTTTCTCGAAAAGATTTGAAGCACATTATTGATTTCACTCTGACTCCCGTCGCCCTCACCGCCGAATGCTCTATACCTCTCACTTTCCAAAACACTTTGGAAGCTGTTTCC
>NW_017820217.1:0-233 GCF_001891065.2 Hippocampus comes
CAACCTTAAACTCGCCCTCCGTCAATTGCAAAAACAAAAATTCTACACAGCCATTAATGTAACTGGCTTAGCCCTAGGCATTGCTTGTTGCCTGATGATCGCCATTTTTATACGACATGAATTAAGCTACGACCGACACAATTCCAAAGCAGATCGCATCCATCGGGTATTGTGGGAAGGAAGCAATACCAGTGGGCAAAAGGTTGGAGTTGTTTCAGCACCAATGGCGAAAG
>NW_017820219.1:0-233 GCF_001891065.2 Hippocampus comes
CAATAAAGTACCTTCTGAATTAGATTTCTTAGGGGATTTTCTAGAGAAAATCATTGGCTTACTCAATATTAATAAAGATTATCCTTCCCATAGAATCCTGTCTCCTCTTACGGACAAGTCTTCTGAAAATTATCACAAGCTAGAAGCATCTTTACATTATCAGGTAGAACAACAAAGAATTCTTGAGCAATTTAAAAGTCAAATTAGTAACAATTGGAAATTGTTTGATAATA
>NW_017820220.1:0-233 GCF_001891065.2 Hippocampus comes
CAATAGATCGAGAACAGGAGTTTAATTTGTTACCGCCAATCAAACATCACCTTTCGTCTCAACCTGCGCAAAATGTGCGCGGCCAAGCGCAGGAACAACAGTCACCGCAAAATCGGTTGCAAGGGCGGGGTTCCCAGGTGACAAACCAGAATGCGAATTCTGGAATTCCGACTGACACAGTCTTCTCCGAGGCGAACCGCCAAGGGCCTGCGGCCAAACGCGCTAGAGTTGAG
>NW_017820221.1:0-233 GCF_001891065.2 Hippocampus comes
CAATAGTTGTGGTCGTTTGAACTGCCCAATAGATAGTAGTCATCCAGTTCCATTGTTCATCCGGCTCTTCGGACCGTCTGACAAAGCCCCTCGCAACAAAGACGCCCAAGGCGTTCAAGAGAACGAAGTAGGTCGACAGCTCCGCTACTCGATACCAGACGAGACGTCGCACTTGTTTGTAAAGAGGCTGCTCGCGCTCAGCGCCACCAACCTGATCCTCGAGCCAAGCTCCC
>NW_017820223.1:0-233 GCF_001891065.2 Hippocampus comes
CAATATACTACTCTCATTTCTCTCACAAGTAGCCACAGCAGATCGCAACAGCATAGTGTTGCATTCGAAAGAGACATTAAAGTATATTAAGTATTCAATGAAAATCAATAGCCAGTGGAAAGACGAAGGAAGCGGATCATCATCATCATCAGCTATTCGCACCACTGCTGGCGGGTAGCCTCCACAATCTCCTCCACGCTCTCCGATCTTGCGCTTTCTGCATCCACATGCTG
>NW_017820225.1:0-233 GCF_001891065.2 Hippocampus comes
CAATGGTGATGAGGATAAAAGCATCACCTCCCATTCCTATTTATAAATCAAATCCTATATCGGTTCTATAGTACATTCCTTCAAAGTTGATTTTTTTGATGTTTGTATACGACTTGGCCAAAGCCTCTTTGAAGTCGTTTCCGTAAGAAGTAACCGCAAGCACCCTTCCACCATTGGTTACCACTTTGTCCCCCTGATTGGTGCCCGCATGGAAAACGATTGATTCATGAACG
>NW_017820226.1:0-233 GCF_001891065.2 Hippocampus comes
CAAGCGGGCCGAGCGCTACCGGGAACCGCTCAGCTGCGCCATGATCGACATCGACCACTTCAAGACGTTCAACGACCGCTTCGGACACGACGTCGGCGATCGGGTGCTCGCGACCGTCTCGGACCGTCTGCTCGAGGCGGTTCGTGAAGTGGACGTGGTGGCACGCTACGGGGGCGAGGAGTTCCTTCTGTTGCTCCCCTCCACCCATCTCTCGGGTGCGCTGACCGTCGCCG
>NW_017820227.1:0-233 GCF_001891065.2 Hippocampus comes
CAATGTCTTTTAACACTCAGTCAACCACAACGGCATATTCATTTGTAACCGCGTCTGTGGCCAAGTCAGTTTCTCAGGACCCACACTAACTCCCGAGAGAAATATCGAGAGAAATATCGGACTCCTTCGCTGCTAAATGTGCCACGGTGTTCTGTAATTATGTCCTTGTGCCATTTGGTGCTGGCATCAAAGCAGTGAGAGAAGACAGAGGGGCGGTACAATCCACCCCCCCC
>NW_017820228.1:0-233 GCF_001891065.2 Hippocampus comes
CAAGTGGGTTAAAGTGTCCGGGACACCACCCTGCATGAAGGGGTAATGCAAGTTGTTGTAAGTGGAGAGCAATGACAGAGAGCTGGCAAAGGCACAATAGGTTGAATGGCCTTATGCTCTAAAACATTCTATAACAGTGCTCACTCGAGCTGAGAGCCCAGGAGCGTAAGGAGGGAACGGAGTGAGGAGGAACGGAGTGAGGAGGAATGGAGTGAGAATTCTGTGAGCAGGAG
>NW_017820229.1:0-233 GCF_001891065.2 Hippocampus comes
CAAGGAACCATCAAGTGGAACATCCCGGATGACACAGGACAAGTCCATTCCATCACAATCCCGGGATCCTACTATGTCCCACAAGGCAAGGTCAAGCTGCTCAGCCCGCAGCACTTTGCAAGGACACAACGCGACACCAAGCCTGTCCCAGGGACAGGAAGTGAGACATACCATGACAAGGTCATTCTGTACTGGAACCAACGCAAGCACAAGCTCACCATGCCATTGGATCC
>NW_017820230.1:0-233 GCF_001891065.2 Hippocampus comes
CAAGGATTGTATCGACTAGCTCGGTTGCTTAGAAAGAAAAGCCCGCTTTTCGCTCTTTAGAATAGCGCACCAATCCGGCTCGTCGGAATCCAGGCAACCTACACTTACGCGGTCGATTTCCATCCCCCACGCGAGCGTTCCGTGGCCAAGTCTCAACATTTCGACGAGCACATCGAGGCAATTTTGCGTTGCCTGGCGATGCTATCTGTCGTTGTTTTGGCGGGCACGATCGG
>NW_017820231.1:0-233 GCF_001891065.2 Hippocampus comes
CACACTGGATTACACCGGGCGCGCCGTCCTCCCACAATTCGGGCATATGCGCCCCGATCTCATCAGCCGCGCAGCATGCCTTGAATACAATGCTACCCGAAGCGGAGAAGGAATTTCGGCGGGCTCTGTCCACACTGAACTCGGGCACCTACGAAGCGCTCTGCGCTACGCCGTCAAAATCGGAATGATCGACCGCGCCCCGCATATCTGGCTGCCGACCAAGCCCGAGACGG
>NW_017820232.1:0-233 GCF_001891065.2 Hippocampus comes
CACAGCTTTCATCTGGCTTTGCGGAAATTCGGGTAACCCGGCCGGGTGCCCACCATTGACGATTTCAATTCCAATGGACCGCGAATTGGTGTCGTCGTCACCTTCCCAATTGCCGACACCGGCGTGGTGGGCGCGTTTGCTCTCCGGCACCATCTGGATGACCTCGCCCGTTTCTCGTATCAGATAGTGGCAGGAAACCCCACTTTCCTCACAGCAAAGCCAGTTCAGCGCAC
>NW_017820233.1:0-233 GCF_001891065.2 Hippocampus comes
CACCATGGTCCAATGTGGGCGTTGGGGGTAGTGGGGGAGAATTGTGGTGAGCAGGAGAGTGGTGGGGTTCGCAAGAGTTATATTGTATGCAGGGAACCTTAAGTAAGGAGTGTGGTGGGATATTTTGGTAAAACGGGGATATGTGAAAGAAGTAAGAATATCATAGTAAATATAGCTACCAATAGCTGATTAGCAAAGAAGAAACCCCTGTATGTATAAGTTTCAAAATGCAA
>NW_017820234.1:0-233 GCF_001891065.2 Hippocampus comes
CACCCCTCCGCCGACTTCCCCCCCGCCCGAAGAGGCTCCCCTCACGGAGGGAATGCTCGCCCCTTCTCAAGGTGAGGCCACCCCTCCGCCGCCTCGCCGACCTCCCCCGAGCACGGCCGCCTCGGACGTCTCCGTGGATGAGGACGAAGCGTTGCGCCTCTACTACCGGCGTCTCTACCGGCCGGCACACAACCCTGGGCGCCTCTACTTCCACTCCGACCTCTTTTTCACCG
>NW_017820235.1:0-233 GCF_001891065.2 Hippocampus comes
CACCCTATCCTATCCCCTCCCCAATCTAATCCATTTCTATCCTGGGGCCACACCCTTTTTCTCCTCCTTCTATCCTTCTCCCCCTCCTAATATCCCTCCAACCACACCTAACCCCCTCTCACCTATCCTCCCCACTCCCTAAATCCCTCCTCCTCTCTCTCCTCCTCCTCCTTTCTCTCCTCCTCCCTCTCCTCTCTCCTCCCTCATCCCCAACCACCTCCTCCCTCTCTCTC
>NW_017820236.1:0-233 GCF_001891065.2 Hippocampus comes
TTTCGCCCGAAGGCTTCCAGGGCATAGTGGAGAGCGACGATCTTTTCTTTGCCCACTCCGAGAAGGGGAACCGCCATCTTGACCGGCCCGCCCGCAAACGGGGACAAAAGTCTTCCAGGGCGGGCATTTCGGATGAGAAGGTGGCCGTTATCGCCACATGTGACCGTTCGGGCAACAAAGATTTCAAAGTGGCCACAAGGGGCAGGATATCCAAAAAGGACATTGAAAGGGCC
>NW_017820237.1:0-233 GCF_001891065.2 Hippocampus comes
CACTGAACAGGGTCGCTTCATCGTCAAGTTTTGGTTGAAGTCCCCGAAGACTGGAGTAATCGTCCAAAACATAAAATCCTCTTCCGAAAGTGCCCAATACCAAATCGTTATGCTCTTCTTGAATGGCAATATCGCGAACAGCAATGATGGGCAATCCACCTTTTAACTGTTTCCATTCGACGCCTTGATTGTCCGAAAAGAATACACCAAATTCAGTTCCCACAAATAGTAGG
>NW_017820239.1:0-233 GCF_001891065.2 Hippocampus comes
CAAGTAGCAGTGCCTTATCCTATGCCAAGTTGGATTTGATGGACGGCTTTGACTTTTATCGAGTGAACCTGACACCTGAGGGCTCTATGGCCAATAAAGACGAATGGGTCACCCTGAGCGGTGAATTTGAAGCCAAAGGTTTTGAAAACCATTTGATACTGGGCAATTTTCAAAACAATATCGAAACCCAACTATTGGGCAATACCAAAAAAAGGGAAGCTCGGGATTATTCG
>NW_017820241.1:0-233 GCF_001891065.2 Hippocampus comes
CATACTCACCCAAAAACCCCAAATTTTATTTGAATTTATAGGCAATGTTCCTGATGATGCTGGCCTATTGTCAATAGATGCTCCAGTCAACTTTTGTGCAGGTGATCATGATATTCTGGCCACGGTTGCCAATTTTGGAAACAATCAAATTGATAGCTTGAGGGTCAATTGGGAATTTGACGGGACTTTGCAAAGTCCTGTTTTGTACAACTCCCTGCTTGATACTTTGGGAG
>NW_017820242.1:0-233 GCF_001891065.2 Hippocampus comes
CATCCTCCTATCCTTCCTCATCCTTCTAATCCATCCACCACACTTTGATTTATATTCTTCCCATTTATTATTTTTTATATTTTACATTTTCCTATCCAAACATTACCCATTCCATGCACCTACACCCATTCACCCCAGATCAATAAATCCCCCTCCCTCGCACCATTTCCATCTCCCCCTACACCATTCCATCCTCCTCCCTACATCAGCCTCCCCCCTACATCGCCCTCCCC
>NW_017820244.1:0-233 GCF_001891065.2 Hippocampus comes
CATTCTGGTCCTGCCTTCACGAATGGCGAATTTCACGACGCGGGCGTGCCGTATTTCTTGGGCAAGGGGCGCGTCGACTCGGGCCGACACGCCGGGCTGCAGGCCCTGGCCAAAAGCCCCTTCACGCTTGATGGGGATTTCAATGACGACCCAACGAAAGCCGGGGCTTGGGCTGTGCGCAATGTCCGCTTCCTGCACTCAAATTTCGGGATCTTCCGGGTGCCCTCGCTACG
>NW_017820246.1:0-233 GCF_001891065.2 Hippocampus comes
CATTCCATTTTACATTATAGCTGGTGCTGTAGTGTTCTTTGAAACCCTCTTGGCTATCTTGAGAGGCGTTCACTTTGCTCAAGATGAATGGAACACACCGCTAAACTTTATCAGCGCCAGCTACTTTTCATGCGTGAACGGCTTGACGCTGATTTACATGGTAACCATCTCATACAGACTCTTTTCTCGTCTTCGAGAAATGAACTCAGAGGCACGAGAATCACAAGGCATGA
>NW_017820247.1:0-233 GCF_001891065.2 Hippocampus comes
CATTGACACCGTCAGCGCATGAACGAGGTGAGTCGGCATAGGCCGTTGTTCAGCGAAATGAAATTAACGAGGCGCTGAAGTCATTTCTGACAAGAATTGTTGGAATTGGCCGAACGACCTCGTAACAAGTTTTGCTAATCAACGAGGTCACTTTGAAACCAACTTCAACTCGCGCCGATCGACCTCGCCAGTTCTCGATCCTGACGCTTTTCTTTTGGATGTCGTACGTTGCC
>NW_017820248.1:0-233 GCF_001891065.2 Hippocampus comes
CATGCAGGGCGAGAAGATCGGGACGGTGCTGACCTCGCCGGTGCGGCCACGGCCAAACGGCGCACCGAAGCTCGACAGCCGGCAACGCTGGATTGCGCTGACCGCAAGGCCCGCCGGGACCGTGACGATCGACGACGGCGCGGCCAAGGCGCTCACGACACGCGGCAAGTCCCTGCTCGCTTCGGGCATCACCGAGGTCACAGGCCGGTTCGACCGCGGCGACGTATTGATGG
>NW_017820249.1:0-233 GCF_001891065.2 Hippocampus comes
CATGTCTCGCAAAATGGTGGGACCACATGGACAGAGGTCGGTAAAAATCTTCCAAGCATGTCCGAGCGAATTTGGGTAAGCCGGGTGGAAGCATCTAAAGTAGTAGAAGGAAGATGCTATATCACCTTGGATAATCATCGCTACGATGATATGAAACCTTATGTTTTTGTTACGGAGGATTTTGGCAAAACCTGGACCGATATTAGTAATAATTTACCTGATGATTTCAGTAC
>NW_017820250.1:0-233 GCF_001891065.2 Hippocampus comes
CATGGACTCCCAAAAGATCTGACGGGCATGTGCAAGTCTTTCTAGAGCCGCGAACTTTTGAGCCTCTGAAATCTGGGCGCCTGCCTCCAATCCTGCCCGAAACTTCGGCTTCAACAGACCGGCTTTGTCTTCGTGCAACAAGTCCTGATGGGCCTCGAATGCCTCGCGGTTCATCACGATACGATGGTCCGTGACGACGGCGGCCATGTCTACCGGCGAGTCTGCGGCGTCCC
>NW_017820251.1:0-233 GCF_001891065.2 Hippocampus comes
CAGCTCCGAAATCGTGGGCGATCACTGTGAGCGTGGCGCCGGCTCGCAGCAGAAGTCGCGCCTTGCGCGCCGCGACTGAGCCGCCCCCCACGAGCAGGCACGTCTTGCCTTTCAAGTCGACAAAAATTGGTAGTTGTTCCAACGGAGCGGTCTCAACAATGATTCATGCTTGGCCGAGCAACCTTAGCGGTCTATAAGCCATGGCCAAAGACAAGATCGATCTGGTGGCATAA
>NW_017820252.1:0-233 GCF_001891065.2 Hippocampus comes
CAGGCGGCGCTGAGACTCACCGTCCAGGTCCTTTGGCCTCAGGTCCGGATCCAATCCCGCACAGAACAGAATCTCGGTTCGCAGATAGTTGCCGATGCCGGCGACGAAACTCTGATCGAGATACAGGCTCGAAAGGCGACGCCCGCTGAAGCGACGATCGCGCAGCTGCTTGAGAATATCTCGCGGCTTGGTTTCCTGCGCCAGCGGGTCGGGTCCCAGTTTGGCGATGTAGG
>NW_017820253.1:0-233 GCF_001891065.2 Hippocampus comes
CAGGTCCAAGCAATTCCTGCTGACGTCTCTGAACACGAGTATCGAAGTCATCCTTCTTATACTCGAATTCTTTTGAGAGCTTCTGGAACTCAATCTGCTTGTCCTGCATCGTCTTTTGGTTAACGGGGACATTCTTGTTAGCAAGCATTGCCTGGATCTCTTTCTGGAGATTATTTCTCTTCGTCAGAAGAGCATTGAGCGCATCTCTATCGGCCTTAAACTCGACATTCAAC
>NW_017820254.1:0-233 GCF_001891065.2 Hippocampus comes
CCAAAATGGCCCGCTCTACCTTCAGCCGGTTTTTCATGCCCCTTTTCGTTTGAAAACCTCAAAACTAAAAATTTGCATGATTAAAAGCTGCCACAAAATTAAAAAATCGCCCGCCTGTTCAAATGAAGGTTCATTGTTAATTAATAAATCAACTGCATAAGTGATAAATGGAATAACCAACGCATAACAAACCCCTATGATAAACGCCACCATAAACGATTTCATTCGAAGAC
>NW_017820255.1:0-233 GCF_001891065.2 Hippocampus comes
CCACACCGGGGTAGTCGGTCTCGTTGATCTCGATCGTGTTGGCCGTGATCACGAAGTCGAGGTCACCGTCCTTGTCGTAGTCGAACTGGTACAGGCCACGGCCCTGCAGGCGGTGGTCGAGGTTCCAGTCGTTCTGCACGGCGGTGAAGGTGCCGTCGCCCATGTTCTTGAACATGCGCGTTTCGATGTTGTGGAACTGGGTGCCCGTGACCGGGTCCGTGCCCGTGCCGTCG
>NW_017820259.1:0-233 GCF_001891065.2 Hippocampus comes
CCATGGAGGGAGTGCAGACCGCCGGCTGATCGGCGCTCTGAACCTGAGACATCGTCATGGCGAAGAAGGTAGATCGCGAGGTTCTGGTCGGCTTCTCTCGAGAAGTCGCCAGCTACCTCCCTCGAATCCTGGAGAGCCTCGCAGAGGCTCGCCGGGAAGAGGCCGCTCCCAGGGCTCTGGCCCAGGTGGCGAAGCTCTACCGAACCATCGGTTTGGCGGGCAAGATGCTGGGC
>NW_017820260.1:0-233 GCF_001891065.2 Hippocampus comes
CCATTCTCAGACGTTCGTCTACGTGGCCAGTTCCAGCGTGCAGTGCGTGCGCCAAACGTGATCGAACTCTTCACCGGTCAGAACACGGGTCTGTTTAATGCAACGGCTGACCCAACTACCGGTCTGTTTGATCCTTGTGCTGGTGTTGCACCAGTTACACCTACAGCGACACTTGCTCAGTGTGCGTTTACTGGCGTAACTGCTTCACAGTTTGGGACAATTCCAGACAATAC
>NW_017820261.1:0-233 GCF_001891065.2 Hippocampus comes
CCATGGGATCACCAATTGAGCAAACGAGAATGGACAACAATGGTAGTCATCATCAATGTCCTCTCAAATGTGATGACTGGCCGTGGGTTGGGGCTGCCTGCATCTTTTTGGCTTGCAAGACGGAAGAAGAACATCGTAGGTTAAGGGACGTTGTCAACATGGCGCACATGGTCTTGAAAGACGAGAGTGAATCTATACTGAAGGGGAAAAAAGAAAAACCAGGGGCCTGCAAA
>NW_017820262.1:0-233 GCF_001891065.2 Hippocampus comes
CCAGAAACACGCCGCCGGGGGACAAATAAACTGGGCGCACAACGCGCGTTGTCCTGTTTCCCTCAAAATGGGATTGAAGCTGGTTCAACACCCGGAACTCTTTGGCCAAGCGCCCGGTTTCGGGGGATTGCGTGTCGATCTTCAGGGCATAGCATTGCCTTGCCGTTTCGACCTTCAGAACCCAGCGTGATTTAGGGAAGGCGTGCGAACGATAGATACAGTCCGAGGTCTGG
>NW_017820263.1:0-233 GCF_001891065.2 Hippocampus comes
CCAGCCGAGTGCGGGGAGGTCCATGGGAGGCGCGGGGTTCTCGGGGAGTGGGGGGGCGGGCCCCCCTGGCACTCCATCGGAATCCCGGCACAAGGACCGGTAAGGACGGGTTCAGGAACCGGTTGGGGTCCCGGGATCGAGCCGCTCCGTCCCCGCTCCGGGATCCGCGGCGGGCGGGGACGGCTCGACGTTTGACACGCGCTCTCCGTCGAGCTCCACGTCGAGCCACCAGG
>NW_017820264.1:0-233 GCF_001891065.2 Hippocampus comes
CCAGTTCACTCCACCCTCACAATTACTAAAGTCATTACCCACTGTAATCGGACCAGTAGGGCAGTTTAAAAATACTGGAGGTTCAGTATCATCAATGAGCCAGATCGCTACCGTATCCGTGTTTGTTGTACAAGATGCATCACTCGTCTCTGCCTTAAATATGATCAGCACTTCTCCATCCTCTCCTACAGCAGGATAATAGGTCATGCGGCTACCATCCATCCCGACTGTAG
>NW_017820265.1:0-233 GCF_001891065.2 Hippocampus comes
CCAGGAGCTCGGGTACGTGGTCAGCCTCGGGGTGTTGGACGCGGCCGGTTGGGTGCTCTTCCAAGGCCACGTGGTCACCGGTATGCCTGCGGTGGGGATCAAGGGTGCGGTCGACACCCAGTACGATCTGTTCCTCGAAGGCATCGATACCTACCTGCTCTAGCGGGCCACCACCATGGGATCGGAAATCGCCTTTCGCCTGGTTCAAGCTGCTGGCGCCATCCTGACCCTGG
>NW_017820267.1:0-233 GCF_001891065.2 Hippocampus comes
CCCCGGAGACGACCACGACCCGAGGCGCCGGCCAGTCGATGATCGCCACCGGCCGACGGGCCGTCCGCCCGTCCTCGATGGTCAGGATCCAGGTATCACTCCCGTTTCCCGCCACTGCCTCCCGCGGCAAGGTCAGAGTGTCCGGATGGGTCGCGACAACGATGTTGACGTCGAGGCTCAGATCCGCCGCCAGCCGCGGTATCTCGCCCTCGAAGTCGAGGCGCACCAGCGCC
>NW_017820268.1:0-233 GCF_001891065.2 Hippocampus comes
CCCTACTTGGTCACCTGTAATTGGCACACACCTGAGGTAAATCCATTAACTGCCCACTCATATTCGCCCGACCAAATTACCGATAATGTTCATTGGAGCCATTTATAACTAATGGCGATTATATGATGATTCAGAACTGGATTTGTTGTTATATTATATATTAGGATATAACTTAGGTAGGGTTTAGAATTAGCAAAAATTGTAATGTGTATAGAAAGTATTATAATTGTGCA
>NW_017820269.1:0-233 GCF_001891065.2 Hippocampus comes
CCCTATAAAAGAAAACGCGAATTTTTGCCGAAAAAAGTGGCTAACAGCTACAAAGTCAATAGACTGTTTGATGCAAAGAAAGGTGTGCCGTTAAAGTAAGGCGTATTGTTTGGAGGTACTTTGGACAATCAGAAGTTCAGCGTTTCGGTCATTATAGCGACGGCCTTAACGCAAGAAAGAGCAGATGCAATTAAACAAGCCGTCTCTTCAATACAGCAACAAAATATTGAAGG
>NW_017820271.1:0-233 GCF_001891065.2 Hippocampus comes
CCCGACACCACCGCCAGCAACACGCCCAGCTCAAACACCACAAAGGCCAACAACACAGACAGCACAAACACCGCCGCGGCCTGCCAATAGATCCCCTGGTGGATCACACCTTCCTTAACGACATGCTCACCCTTAAGCAAGCGCTCCTGAATATCGTCCTGTTTCTTTGTGTCTTGCTGGCTCATATCATGCTCCTTATATAGACCGCGCTTTTTCGATCGCTTTTCTAAACG
>NW_017820272.1:0-233 GCF_001891065.2 Hippocampus comes
CCCGTATGAGCGGTGCGGCCACGAAGTCCGTCGTCGCGGTCCGGATCGCCGGGCACGAGTACAGGATCCGTTCGGACGGCGACCCCGAGAAGCTCCGCAAGATCGCGGGCTACGTCGACTCCGCGATGCGACGCGTCCGCGACCGGACGGGAACGGTCGACACCCTCGACGTCGCGGTCCTGACCTGTCTGAACCTCGCGCGCGAGATCCTCGCCCTCCACGACGAGCGCACG
>NW_017820273.1:0-233 GCF_001891065.2 Hippocampus comes
CCCGTTGGATTGCCGATAAAATCGAAACCAGTAGTGAGGTCTGGAGTAGTGAAAATCCGAACCCCTTCTTCTTTTTCCAGGATTGAAATAAGATCTGCGCCTTCCACTTTGGTTTCAGGGTTATAGGTATACATAAATAAGAAATGGTTATCGCTTTCATAACCAATTACAGGGATGAGAGCGTGTCGGGCACCTTGTGCCTCCTCATTCATGCCTTCGAATATAAATTCCAG
>NW_017820274.1:0-233 GCF_001891065.2 Hippocampus comes
CCCGGACATCTCTTCGGTCGAAGATTTGCCTGACCTGCCGGACTTGCCTGCTGCGGCAGCTGAATTCGGAGATGCCGATCTGCCCGATCTGGGGGAATTGCCGGATTTGCCGGCAATGGAGGAACCGGAACCTGTGGCGAGTGAGCCGAACGCGGATTTGCAAGCAGACCTGTCATCGTCTTCTGAAGATTTGCCGGATCTCCCGGATTTGCCCGACTTGCCGGATCTGCCCG
>NW_017820275.1:0-233 GCF_001891065.2 Hippocampus comes
CCTATTTTACTTTTCTAGCTTCCCTTTCAAAAATGCCTCTAAACTGACAGGAATTTAGTTCCAGTAAATGCTTTGATTCTGCAAAAAGTATGTATTTTTGGGCAAACCGAATTTTCAAATTCACCAAATACATATGAAAAATATTTTTACCCTTGCACTGTTGTTTATCAGTTTAAGCCTCTTTGCGCAGCCCAGTAATGATGATTGTGATGGAATCATCGATCTGGGAACCG
>NW_017820277.1:0-233 GCF_001891065.2 Hippocampus comes
CCTGAAGGAAGGCAGTACAATTTTAAGTTAAATGATGTTCAGTTGATTCGTGACAACGTACCTGGGTTAAAGATTATTTCTCCAAGAAATGCTGCAAGAGGGGCCGCGGATAATGTATTCTATAAAACAGAAAGTGGATCCTATCGAATTTTTGGTGATTATCCTGAGATTCTGAACCAAAATTCCATTTATGTGAACCATGGCAGGTTCATGAATCACAATGATATCCAAAA
>NW_017820279.1:0-233 GCF_001891065.2 Hippocampus comes
CCTGGTGCCGATCTGCGTTACGACCTGCGACTCTCTTTCGAAGAGGCGGCCTTCGGGTACGAGGCGGAGATTCGATACCGTCGCCTGGAGCAATGTGAGACCTGTTCTGGTAGCGGCAGCCGCGACGGCAAGCTCAGCGCCTGCTCCACCTGTGGTGGGCAGGGCCAGGTACGGGTCAGCCAGGGTTTTTTCAGCGTTTCCACCACCTGCCCAACTTGCCGGGGAGAAGGCCA
>NW_017820280.1:0-233 GCF_001891065.2 Hippocampus comes
CCTATCTAATCATATACGCCAAAAAGGCTTCATCTAACAAAGGAATGTACTGTAAGTCCCTTCGTCTTGACATGCAAATGAACTGCTGACCAAAGAAGACGCTCGCTGATGTTGCACTATATGCCTGTGCAATGGCGACTTAGCCTCTAAAAGATATGGGTCACTTCACTCCTCACTGTACTGCATAAAATTGCCTCGGTTCAACCGTTGTGGATTGCCATGACCTGGATGAG
>NW_017820281.1:0-233 GCF_001891065.2 Hippocampus comes
CCTCAGTCCGCCCTGCTGCCCCAGCGTGTATCGTTCATGGAAAAATATTTCTATGAAATCCAAACACCACTGTTATTCATGAAGTTGCGCTGGTCCCGCTCCTTCAGTGGAAATGTTGCGTTTTAAGAGCTGACACAATTCCTCTCATAAAGTCCAATTTACATCCCCTGCTCGCAGCTCTCGCCCGTGTCGTAAATCCTCACCTCCCGATATGTGAATGAACCTCTGTGCCG
>NW_017820283.1:0-233 GCF_001891065.2 Hippocampus comes
CCGACGCCCTATCGCGATCTCGTTGGTTGGCGGAATTAGGACGGCTGATGAGTGATCAACTGACGATGGAGGATATTACGCGCGCGGTCAGCGTTCTCGGTTGGGGTGACGATGGGCTTCGCCTTCTTGTGGATGGCGTGCCGCTCTCTGCTGCGATTGACGTGCTTGGCGGCGATCGGATGGTGATGGCCGTGAACGGGCTGCGCCACGAGGCGGCGTTCGCTGTTCATGGC
>NW_017820285.1:0-233 GCF_001891065.2 Hippocampus comes
CCGATGTACTGGGCGAAGGCGACGGTGCTCGCAAAGCCCAGGACCGCGACGACGATCACCGCGTCAAAGAACAAGGCGGTCTCGAGCCCGATCGCCAGCACGACGACCAGGCCCGCCACCAGCATCGCCATGGTGTCGCCGGCCAGCACGCGGTCGGCCAGGTGCGGCCCGCGGACCATCCGCCAGAGGCACAGCAGGATCGCCAGCACCAAGACCCCGATGCCGACCTGGAC
>NW_017820287.1:0-233 GCF_001891065.2 Hippocampus comes
CCGCCTCGCGGCCCCGGGCGGGCACGACCTGATCGGCTCCAAGCGTCAGGTGTTCGAGCGCCGCGCGGACCGGGTCGACACGCTGCTCCTGGGCTCGAGCCACGTCTACCGCGGGATCGTGCCCGCCCAGCTGGACGAGCGCCTGGCCGCCCAGGGGATCGAGGCGACGACGTTCAACTACGGGATCCAGCTGCCCAACCTGATCGAGCTGCGCTTCGTGCTCCGCGAGGCGC
>NW_017820289.1:0-233 GCF_001891065.2 Hippocampus comes
AAAACGCAAGTGATGACGCGACTGCTCTTTCACATGTTGACATCACACACAGACAATTCCTGAGGAATTTCGGTGACATGTGTGATGGATAGTGCAGAGCAATGGCCTCTGAGTCATCCTGCATGAATGGCAAGGTCAAGTGCAGTGAATTAAATCAACAGAGGCCATTTGTCCGAACTAGGACCAAACGCTAGCACATTTACCCCTGGAGACAACTGGACAAAAAAAAAAAA
>NW_017820291.1:0-233 GCF_001891065.2 Hippocampus comes
CCGCGAGTGCCCCGAGGTCGTCCTGATCGCGGCCTGCGAGCAGGACGTCGTCCCCGCGCGCTGCCACCGCTCTGGCCAGAGCGCGCGCCATGGCGGAACTTCCGCCGAGAATGAGCCAGGTCGTGGTCACAGCGCTTCCCTGAGCTTCAGGCGACGGACGAGATCGGTTTTCATGGCGCCCTTCGGATCGTGTTTGGCCACAATCTTCGCCCATGCTGCTCGCTCGGGATACA
>NW_017820292.1:0-233 GCF_001891065.2 Hippocampus comes
CCGCGGCCCCCTCCGACCGCGCGCCTCCAAACCCAGCCGGCGTCGACCGGCGGCCCATGCCCGGCTCCGGGTGCCCGCGATCCGCGATGGGCTAGCGGCCTCGCCTGCTTCGGGCGCCTGGATCCGGCCTTTTCGCTGGGTCTTGGGCGGGCGCTGAGTTGTCCAGCGGGCCGTTACCGCATCACGTCCTTCTGCTCGATGAGGCGGATGGACTGGCGCTGGGGGTTGTTGAC
>NW_017820293.1:0-233 GCF_001891065.2 Hippocampus comes
CCGTGACGTTCACGCGCAACGGTTCCGGTTGCGCGCCGCCGCGCACGACGCCGGATTGGGCCAGCCGCTTCCCGTCGACCCAGATTTCGAACACGACGCTTCCGCTTCCGCCGGTGCGTCCGTAGTCGGGTCCGAGCACCTCGTCGTCGATGCCACAAAGCGTTTCGAACCGGCGAAAGCCGCCCCCGTGTTTTTGGAGGTCGAACGTCAATGCCGTGTAGGGGCGGACGCCG
>NW_017820294.1:0-233 GCF_001891065.2 Hippocampus comes
CCGTGGATGGCATCAATGTCCGTCCAACTGAAATAAATACCACTGATGGTCCACATCAAAAATTGAAGTCCCAAAAAGATACCGAGGTATCTATGGGATTTCCGAATCCATTTTGCCGTATGTCTGTTTACCATAGTTCTAAATTCTTATTGATAGCTGTATTGCTTTGGTAATTTTAAACGCATTTTTGAACCAGGAGTGAAACCATCGAGGTGTCCAGCCAACTGACCATC
>NW_017820296.1:0-233 GCF_001891065.2 Hippocampus comes
CTAAAACGAGAGTCACCGGGTTTGAACAGCGTGGCATAGAAAGCATTCAGCATGGGTCAGGCTAGTCCATCAACGCTAGGGGAATCGTGTGGCCGTGGGTCAGACGTGTAACCTGATAGCCGGGTATCCAGTCTTCTAGGGAGGTGGAGAGCAACCGGCTGAGAGCATCAAAGGGGCTACGGCTGCCATAGTTTCGGACCGTGGGCTCCCCAGAAATCCCGGCTAATTCAGCC
>NW_017820297.1:0-233 GCF_001891065.2 Hippocampus comes
CTACCTTAAAACCCGCAAACAGTTTGGGGTGCATATTGGAAGCTTTCAGGCCCTACAGCATCGCTCCGCAAAGATGTTTTGTGAGATAGAACTGGCAAAGTCGGCTGTATTGAAAGCCTTGCTTGCGATAGACGACGATGATCCAGATCTGCCCATGTTAGCCAGTATGGCTAAATATACCGCAGGCGAGTTGACTAAGCTGGTAACGAGAGAAGCCATCCAGCTCTTTGGCG
>NW_017820299.1:0-233 GCF_001891065.2 Hippocampus comes
CTATAACTTACACTTTCGCGCGGACGCAGGGTTAGTACTAGAAAATTTGGAGAATTGAATTTGTCAGCGCCAGAGATTTACGAGACAGCTTTCACATGCCCCTACTGCAGAGCCTACGCGCAGCAAAACTGGTTCGTGGGTGTCGGTGGCCCAATTCCGAACAATAGTCTAAAAGCGTTGAAAGATGCCGTGCCGAAGACAGCGAAAATAACGCAAACTCCTCGAGTCGTAAC
>NW_017820300.1:0-233 GCF_001891065.2 Hippocampus comes
CTATACTTGCTACCTTTATTTTGCAAGAAATGGCCGCTCGATTAGGCGTTATGTCGGGCATGGGAGTGGGTGAAGCCATTAGACAGAAGGTCACCAAACGGGGATTGTTTTTAACCACAGCCGGCTTGGTAATTGGTGCCATTCTCATTGGCAACGCAGCATACGAAGCCGGAAACATAACCGGAGCTGTGTGGGGTTTACCCATATCCTCAGCATTGCCATTTAATCCTTTA